>NW_008613162.1:0-5425 GCF_000691845.1 Merops nubicus | reverse complement strand
CAGCAGGAAGCTTTTCTCGCTAGCTGGGGCTCATCTCTATATTCCTGTTAGTCTCAGTAAAGGCTCTGAATGCCTTGAGTTCCTTTCCCTCATTAAACCCCTGTATTTATAACAGTTGTAGCAATTCTATTTGTTACATGTACATCTTTATCAGGATGAGCTCAAATCAAACTTCAAAGAGTTACATTCATACCCAGAGATAGCTTCACTACGTAGATTACCTTAATCTGTTTCATCAGAAAACAGTCACAAAAACACAGCATCCCAGACCTTTGGCTCAGCCCAAATGTGTTTTCCCCACCACCTAGTGAGATCTTCACTAAATTCACTACTGAGACAGGACAAATGGGCATGATGGTCTGCTCAGTTATCTAACAACCCACCGAGTCCTTTTGATTTTTTTAAGGTTAATGTGTGTCTTCATTTTGCATTTAAAACATACAACTCTGTAGTATGCTGAAAGCTTTCTGTTGTATAATTCATGTGTTGTCCAATTCTAAATCCTACAAATTGTATGTGTCAACTTACACATTTAAATAATACATAGCATATGTCCATGTCTGTAGTGAGTTAAACTGACAGAAAAAGGCACGATGGCATAGTCCTCTTAATACATTTTGGTATGTATTATACATTGCTGAAAACTGATTTGGTGGATCTTTCTAAATTACATGAATGCAGCTTCTGTGTAGACTAGAAAATAAAACCATGTATGATTTTTTTCTCTTTCTCTCTCATGGAATTCCATTAAATGAGCTCCATTTTTCACAATCGAATGACTGTAGGAGACATTGAACACGAAAAAAAAGTAGGTCCCTCAAGCTTTCTTCTGAAAGTCATCTGATTACTGCACAGCTGTGTCACCTGTGTTTGCACATCATCTGTTCTAACATAATTCATTTTAAGTATTGTTTGACTAAGAAGCATAGATGCCTGTTTCTTCAACAGCTGCAAATTTTAATATAAATGGAAAAAGAAAGAATGTTTATTACAGCTGACAGCAGATTTAGCCACACAACTCTTGATAGCCTCAGTCAAGCCAAAATTAAATCCTATCCTTGTGTAAATTCAGCATTTTGTGATTTTTATCTTTTAATTATTTTTCAGACATTTGGAATAGGAGCATCTGTATCTCCTCATCTTGGAGCATTTACCACAACGACTGGCGTATTTAAATATAATTAAGCTGTCATGGTATAAAATATCACTATTTTAAATAAGGGAATATTCCAAAATTAGGAAATGTTATAACTCACTGTAGTCATGTGTGCAGAATTTTGCCCCGTGGTGTGAAAAATAAAAAAAAAAACCAAAAAGTTAACAAAGGGACTGTTCTTGCCAGAAAACATCTTCTGGATGTTGTGTTTGTAACCATGACTGCTTCCTTCTACCACCAAAAGAGGTACTTCAGTCTCACTATTTTAGACTGGCTGCTTGCATACCTCTTTGCTCCCTTCAGAACTGCTGTGTATGGGTTTGTTTGACTACTGTTATATAGTATTCAAGTGTAGACCTTTATTCCAAGAAAATAAAAACCTTTTGAGAACTCACCCCACATTCCAATTCACAAAACATTTCAATCCAATTTAAAACTGCAGCAGAGCAGTGGAATTCCATGTAGGTACAAAGAAATCCAAACCAAACCAAACCAACCAACCAACCAACCAAACAAACAAACAAACAAAAAAGTTCCTCATACTGAGAACAGAAACAGAGGCTGAAAAAGTCACAGAATTTCCATCGGTGCAGATATTCAAACTCAACTGCATCAGGCCCATGGCAACATAATCTAACTCTGAAGCTGGGCTTGACTTCAAAGTTAACTCCTGCTTTGAGTGTGAGGAGGACGAGGTAGTCAGCACAGGCCACCCCCCCACATAGTGCCCCTACGTGCCTACGTGCAGAAACCCTGTGAATGTGTGTTTCTCTTCCTTCATCTTCATAACGTTCTATCTGTGACAGCAGCAGCTGTGGTCACCTTGAATGGAAACTAGTAGGAAAAAAAATATACTGTACATCTTGTGACATGGAACCAAAATGAGAAGATTCCAGAGGATGAAAATTAGAAATAGTCTCAAATCAAATACTGTAATGACTGCAAGCAAATTCAGAGTCTGACACAGAGCCCAGTGAATCCAGCAGTGCTCTCACTACTAAGATGAGTATTTTCAGAGAGGAGAATTGAAAAGTAAAAATCAAGTCAAGTAAAATTATTCTGTGATCCTAGTAATAAAAAGTCTCCTTACAGGAAAAAAAATCTCCAACAAAATCTGATGTCACTTCCACCTGAAAAGCATTAATAGAAAATGTATCTGCCAAACCAAAACTAAATGGTAGTATGTTGGAAATAGTTACGGAATCTGATGAGCCTGAGACGCCATTTCAGAGGAAAGTGTTTAAAGGAGATGTGAACACAAGATTAAAGAACAAAATTACTTCCAACAAAAATAAACCAGTAGTTTTTATTAGAAACACTACTGACTCAGTTTAGGAACTGAACAAACTTAGTTTATTTCTCAGCTCAGCAGAATTCTTAGTTTCTTATGCTGGGTGTGTTTAATCTGAAACTCTTTAGATTATTAGCTCCACCCTGCTTCCCCCCAAAAAAAAGGGAATGTCTGACTTCCTTCTTTCCATCTAGATTCACATCTTCAGCACATACTGGGATCTCTGTGTTGTCCTTTCTTCAGTATCCCCAGATCAGCGTACTCTGAGAAGTATTAGTGAAGTATTATGCCAGAGAAAGCTCTTGTGGGAACAGCCTTCTAGATAGCCCATCCCTCCCACATGTATTTAAACTCATATTTGGGGTGAATAAATTGCTTGTTTGAGCCCCCAGAGAGAGGCAGTGGTACTTTGCTTGGACCTGTAATCTTGTGTTAGTTATGTGTAGGCTATGGAAGCAAAAAGTGGAAAAAGAACTCCTGAACAGAACAAAACCTGGTTTTGTGTCCCAGCTCACCCCAATGATTGTCACGTAGGATCACACTTTGGCAATTTTTTCTGCACTCATGATGAACTGCTTCCTACTGACTGTACACCTGGATTTGTCAGAAAACAAGACAAGCTAAAAAAGGTCTCTTAAGAGGCTCCTGTCCTGCAGCCACTCAAGCATTTTCCCACTGACTTCAATGAGATTTCAAGCCAAGACAGAAACACAGGACTCTGATGGCTTCCAGCTCCTTAGTCAGCACAGACTTCAGTGAAGATGCAGATGTTCAACGCCTCTCAGTGTTAAACCTTCTCAGAGCCAAAGAAAGCCTTTAACTGAAGCAGCTTTCTCATTTAAGTACTCAGAAATGCAACTGGAATTAATTTAGGCCTGGCCCTCACATAGAAGTACAATATGATTACTCCAGTGAGGGATGTGATTTCTCCTTCTGGCACTGCAGTTCCTTTGTACAACCTTACTGCAGTTACATTGCCATAAATACAGCTTATAGCACTATAATTTATTTCCGGTCCTATTAACACATTCTAACTAGCCAACCATTGTTCTTCCTCATTTACTTATATTGCTTTAGCTACATGAACACAGTTAAATTCTTGGGTGTAAACAATGCCTTAGTGATGGTGTTGTTTCTGTTTCATTGAGCTTCGACCCTGTGCAGAAGTCATCCTACATATATAATTTTCTCAGCTCCTGAGCTCAGAAGAAGCTTCATACTGGCAACAGACTAGTAAAATTTTTATTTAACAAACAGCAAAGCACCATATGAGAAATTAGTGAGAGCTGCCATGTTTCGCTGCTTATGAGTTTTTAATGTAAATTTCCTACTGCTTGGAATAATAACATGTAGATCCACAGCCTCAGCTTAGTAACAATTCTACTCACAGGGGAGTCCTTGAAAGCATTTTCCAATTAACCGTATCTGTTCCTTCTTCAGAAAGATCAACCTGCAAAGGTCCATCTGCATTTGAGAACTAAATCATCAGCTAGATGAGGAACCACTATATAACTGCTATTTTTCAGATTAACCTGTCCCAATATGATACAGAAAAAAAAAAAAAACCAATTCACCTGCATTTGACATTGCTATAATTTCTAAAAGCTAGTTAATAAGGAGTCTGGAGTCCAAACTGATTTGCTACCAGGCAAATCATTACCCCCAAATTGAATCTCCAGGGCAAAGAAAAAAATACATGAAAACTGGAAGAGGCAGCAAAGCAGAAGTTACTGCGACTAAGCACATTCATAAAAAGGAATAAAACTAGCTTCTACTTCTTACACAAATTTGTAAGATTGCTTCCCATGCCTTGATCTGCAGTTTTTACCTATTATGGTACAAAGTCCAGGATCAGATATGCATCCTGGAGCCACAACATTGACACTGAAGCTGGAGTGTATGACTGGAGTGCATCTTCCCATTAAATTCACATTATCTCAACTCTACGCCACCTGTAGTTCATCCCTACGAAAGAAATCCTTTTAGCTGAATTTCCAGCTGTTTTACCCAGCAGGAACAGCATAAAATATCTGTTGCACATCTAAGATTTATGCCTATGCAGCAGTTATGACAATTCAACCAGCTCTGTCTCATGGCAGCAGCTGACTTATTGTGTTATTAAGTGTGGAAACGTGGAAACCGTAATCTAGTTTCTATGCAAGTTTTAGGTGTCTCTACTGAAGCCAGAGCTCCACATGCTGATGTTGTAGCATCAGCATAGCTGAAGAAATGAAATAAGAATTTTTGTCATGTGGAATTGTATGGTAGTCTAACTCCAACCTGTAAACAAGATGTAGGAAAAGAGTAAATAGGACTTTCTTAATCTTAATGCATCTGGAGCTACAGAATTCAGAAGAGGGTATTTTTTGTCCATGATATCCATAATCCCAGATCTAGCTCGTAAGTGAAGTAATGTAATAAGTTAATAGGATGCACAAAACTTGTACCTACAGAAAAATACTAAGACTCAGCAAACTAAACTGTGGGAAAATATGTAAGATTAAATGCTTCTGTGAGACTCATTATATGCCAGTGTACACTTCTGAACAAGTTGGTGAGCTGAAGAAAATATTAGTGAAACCTTTGTAAGAAGAATAAAACTTTACTGGTGAAAATTTTGGGCCAAAGGGACTTTTAAATTACGTGTATAATATTTGTGAAAGCAGAATATGATACAGACCTGATGTTTTTACTCCTCTAGGTGAAGCAGTAAGAAAGAATAAGGTCCAATTGAACAGATGCAACTGAAACTGTATTCTTTTACCAATTTCTAGCCATTAACTCTCAAAACTAGTACTCATCTTCAGCATCTACACAAAACATTCCACAGTACAACATTTTATGAATGTTCACTAATTATACCTCTGTGCCTGGGAAGATCATGGAGCAGATCCTCCTAGAAGAAACGCTGAGGCACATGGAGGGCAGCAAGGTAATTCAAGACAGTTGCGACAGCTTTACCAGGAGCAAGTCCTGCC
>NW_008613161.1:20562-46355 GCF_000691845.1 Merops nubicus | reverse complement strand
GCTGACGGCGGAAAAGGCAACTTTGGTGTTGGCTGTGTACAGAGCGGTCCGGGGGTTGATTATTGCCGGGGACACCGTTATTTGCATATTGCTGGAGCAGGAAGTCTGGCCGGCGATGGCGGGGTCGGTGGGAAGAGACGAAGACACCAGGAGTTTGATGGGTGGACGAGCCACGTGGAAGACTGTGCTGGACGTGACGGTGGCAGCGGTGCTGGTCTCCACGATTAACCCCGGCTGCTGAGCTGTTTTTATCACCCTGTCCAGCGACGACGCGTGTATGACTTTGGTTCGAGGACCAAAGTTAATGGTAGACGTGGGGGAGCTGTTCTCAGTGGCCCCCGACAGCACTTGCAAGGGCTGGTGGGGAGAAGACGTGGACATGACATCCACCACCGCGTTTCCAAAGCTCTTTTCCATTTTTATGCTGCCCCTGGGTCCGGGAGAAACTTTGTTTCTTTCTTCCAAAGATAAAAGAGAATGCATAGAGGAGGAAAGCAGCTTCATGTCTGTGTTGCCACGGTCTGACTTATGCACGGAATTCAGCATCCGGATGGGGGTGATGTGAGTGGAGGCCCCTGACATCATTTGCATTGGCAGAGGGTGGTGGCCGGACGGATTGGAGCCCGCGTCGTTCTGCACCGGTAAGACCTGAGCCGTGGGCCTGGCAGAGCTCGAAGAGAAATGGTTCAGTAACATCACCGGCTTCTCCTTTTCCGAGCCCTCCAAGTGGATCTCTAAACCTAGGGACAGAACCACCTGTCAGTACGAACGCTTCGCCAGGCAAGGCTGGGCAACACAGGCACCCTCTTCCAGTCACAGAATGCCTCGGGTGGGAAAGGACCTTTAATGGGCAGCTACTCCAACCCCCCCGCAGGGAGCAGGGACATCCCCAACCAGAGCAGGTTGCTCAGAGCCCCATCAAGCCTGAGCTTGAACATCTCCAGGGATGGGGCCTCCACCACCTCTCCACGCAGCCTGTGCCAGTGTCTCACCACCCTCAGAGTAAAGAACTTCTTCCTAATGTCTGATCTAAATCTCCCCTGCTTGAGTTTAAAACCGTTGCCCCGTGTCCTATTGCTACATGCCCTCACAACCAGCCCTTCCCCAGCTCTCCTCTAGGCCCCTGCAGGTGCTGGCAGACTGCCAGAAGGTCTCCCCAGAGCCATCTCCCCTCCAGGCTCTCCAGTGTTTTCTGCTTACGTCTCTCGTTCTCCTCGGCGCTGTCCGAGCTCTCCTCCCTCGTCTGGATCCCCATGGGGCTGGAGGAGGAGCTGGAGTACTCGGAGGAGCTGCCCTCCCGGGGCAGAGGGTGGGCTGGCTGATCCACATCCACTCGCAGCTCTGCGGACACAGGGTGTGCAGGCAGTCAGGGCATGCAAACCCAAGTGGTAACGCCTCTGTGACAGGAGCTAATCACAGCTGGCTCCTGACACCACCTAACACACGGCCACGCTCAAGGTTTACAGAGATACACCTCAGCTGAGAGGCAGCAACCTGGAGGTGTAACAATCACTGACTTGTGCAGCACTGTGAAGAGGAAACTCAATTTTTATTGCACTCTGTATACACGGGAATCAGACTTTCTGACTGCACCCTATTAAGCCAACGACGTTTTGGAAGGTAAGAGATGAGTGCAAAGGCAGTGGAAGAACGAGCCCACTCTTGTGGGAGGACGTGTTCAGCCCTGGGAGCAGAGCAATATCCTCTGCCCCACTGCCTCACCTGCAGCGTGGTTGCCACGGATGCTCTGGATAGGCCCCACGTGTGTCGTCGGGGGAACCCTCGCCACGCCGCTGCTGGTAACTGAAGAAGGTGTTGTGGGGTTTAGGCACCGTTTCTCTGATTTTTCTCTGTAGGTGGTAGAGAAATGGGTGAGGAAACAGAAACTGGCTACAGCACAACAACAGATGAATCAGTTTCTGAATGAAACTGAAGCAGGCAAAGCCCACTGAAAAACCCACGTGGAAATCACATCCATCCTCATCGTAGCTTCTTGCCAGCAGTCACATTTGGTGTATTATCACCTCTTTACAACATTAATGCTCTTATTTGTACAAGGTAAAACATCACAAGGTAAAACAAGGGACAAAATGGTGGCTAAATTCCCATGTGATGTAAGTGCATCCAAAACCAAAGAGGAGCAAATGCAGTCCAAAGTTTTCATTTTCCAAACACACCCCAGAAAGACTGAGACTGATGAAAAATGCTGTCCAGGAGCTTTGATACATGGGCATGGATTTGGAGTTTTTTTCATTGCTTTTGAAGCAACTGCAATAGCTTCAGAAGAAACGTTTCCTTCTAAGTGGACATGTAAGAAATAGGTTAAGCTGTTGCATCAGTTTCCCCAGGAGGCTGCTAACATTGCACACAGCACTGGCCTTTTTAATCACCCTCACCATGTAAAGCTGTGATCTTCCTGAGACCAGGGTGACCTGCAGCAGCCCAGACTCTCAGCAGTTCACCCCCATACAAAGTCAGAAGCCCAGATCCTGTAGCCAAGCTCCAGCAGTCAGCACAGGCCTGAGTGTGTATCAGTACCCACACTTACAGGTGGGAATCCTGCTAAGTTTATGGTCTGGAAAGCAAAGACCACTGTAAAAATTCCATTAAATATCTTAGGACCTTAAAAACACAGTTCCCCACCCTGACTTACTTCTCCAACTCTAGCTGGGTCTTGAGCTTCTTCTTTGCTCCCATGGTGAGGGATTCAAACTTATTCAGATCTTCCTCAGTAAGACTCAGAAACTTGTAAAGAAAACAAGGCCTGCTTAGTTTCACAGCCTGAAATATTCTTATTTACATTTTCAGCAAAGATCAATTCTGAAAGGCAACTTTAAAGCCATTTTTTAACACATGTTAATTCAAAGAAACTTTCTACTCCTGTTTTAAATTATAGAATGAGCGTGGAATAAAAGTGTGGGGGACTGGCATTAAAGAAAGAACATCTGCAGATTAAATTGAATTAGGTCTGTGCTTATATTAACTATTCACAATAAAGATGAAGTTATTCATGTACATATTAAAATAGAAATTTGTGGTATAAATGAGTTTAAGGAATGTGCTTCTCCTAAAAAAAACCACTCTAGTTTTCTTTGTCATTTAACACAGAAATCAGTGTCATCTCAGCAGTTTAACTGGAAAATATACACCAAAATTATTTTTTTAAAAATCAAAATTAATAGCATATTAAATTTTAGAACACAAAAACATATTCTAAAATGTAGAACATGAAAATAAATCCCATATATTTATAATACAACATCATAAAAATTAAAGGCAGTAAAGTGTGCATAATAATATATGCTTTTGAAAACCCCACTAGAATATGTACAGGTTTGCTCCTTTATTAAAGAAAAAAACACTATGTATTTCCCCTCACATCAGGAGGAAAATGAAATCAGAAGACTCTGGTGACAGGTTACAATTAAATCCAACATCCTACAAGCAGCACAAAGCCATCCCAAGCTCGACCTGGCTCAACCTAAGCTCTCACTCCACTGGAGGGCGTGCCAGGCTCAAAGACAGTAAGAGGATGTGAATTTTAGAGAAGGAGCTGGGTAAATGCTGGAAAAGTATCATGTTTAGATAAAATCCAGCACGCACAGGTTATCACCCATGACTCTTACTATGCAAATACCTGAATGATTATTTTCCCCCAAGAATTTCTGCAAAGAACAAAAACTTCATGTTCACTGGTAGGTATATGCACACATTTGTGTCAGAAGTTTCTGTGAATCTATTTTTAAAAATAAAGATAATTCAAATTTGTTGATTTTTTAAAAGTTTCTGCTTCTCCATTGATTTTTCTCCCCAAATACTTGGTTATCTACTACACAGGGAGCCCAAGCAGAGCTCCTATGACAGCAGGCAAATTGGATCTTCAAAGCTTCAGTGAAGAATTCTGAAACAGGCAGCAGCTGTTGGACAGCCCAGACCTTGGACACAACACAGATTGAGAATAAAAATAACAGTTTCATCAAAATATCCTTGCCTCAAGAGAGTGCAAACCTTCACAGCATTTGCCAGCAACCTCTGTGACTCTCACTGCAGATGTTTGCAGCCTCTCTGCACTAGAGAACATCAGGATCATGCAAAAGCTGCTCCTGTTTTTTCACCTGCTGCCCTACCTTCTCCATCGTGAGCTGTTTGAAGACAGGGTAGTATTTGTGCAACCGCAGTTTCCTGAGCCAGTCTAAGATCCCGTTTTGCTCCTGTGTCTGAGGGGTCTGTGGGCTGGAAGACATGAGCATGGGTGAAGGAGAGGAGTCCAGCTGGGGGCGATAGGCCAGCGAGGAGCCAGCCCCTCCCGCGTGGGAGCAGTGGGGCAGTGCGACGGGGGCGGCCGCCGGGTGCTGGACGTGGTTCTGGGAAGACTGAATGCCAGCCACGCCACAGATGGGCCTGCAAAAGAGGAAGGTCATGCCATGTCAGCCAGGGAAGCTCTGCCACCCAGCGTTCTCCTAGGAAGGCTGTATGAATCTATCACTTCCAGGATTTCTGGTGAAACCTGCACTGTGTGATCCAAGATGCGGATTGGTACCTAACAGCACGTTAAAAGCAGGGCTGCTCATGGCAAAAATAAGCCTTATCTTGAGCTTGAGCAGAGGTTTCTGTCTGTAAACACAGGTAATATGTCCTGCTACGTTTCTGTGATTCAGAAAGGGTGTAGAGAGAATGGCTGTGGTTCAGCTTTGCATTATTGAAAAGAAGGAGGAGCCCAAATATAATCCTGTGGAAGTTTTTTTTAACCTGTGGAAGTGGCAAAACAAGCCACCATACTGGCTCCTTGGAGGGTTCTGGGTATGGCTGGAGAAAATCAAAGTCACCTCTCAAGAGAATGAACTCTGAGTTTCTTAAATTCTAACAAAAGGTAAAAGAATTTCTTTCTGTCTTTTCCCAAGGCTGACTTCTACCTCCCTTGGAAGTAGTTTCCTTCCTCTCTCTGAAAGGAAAAACCTGCTGTACAAGGAAACACCCAAACACACTGTAGAAAGGGAAAAAAAAAAACCCTTTCAGAGGTGCTCTGGTCTCCCTTTGCCCACAAAGACTTATAGGAGAGACGACCAAATCTGTGCCTACAATTCAATCATTATTCCTTTGAAGTATGGGATTGAGACTGTTATGATTTATGATCACAAAAAAATCATCCATCATGGCTCAGCATTGAAGTGTTGATGCCAATTAGTAGTTACAGCTGTAAAGACTTGGAGGAGCACTGCTCAGAATGGGTGTTCACAGGTTTTACTGCCAGCAGGAACACTGCAACTGTCTGATCTCATCCCCCATATAACGCTGGTCAAAAGGTTCTCTAAATTCTTCCCCAAATATACACATTTTTTAGGACAAGAGAGACTCTGCTGATTTCACAACTACCAATGACAAGGGATCCTGTCACAATGCTAGAAAGTTTGGTCCAATGGTAATTACATTTTATACCCTCTCTTTGTGATGATGAAGTTCAATTCTATCTTCCATTTCCAGCAATTATGTTATATGTTGACTTGCAAACTCTCTTGTACCTATGTTTTGTTCTCTTTGCAATCCACACACCCCAAAGCTTCTCTTCAAGCTGTTACCCATGTGGAGCTCTTGTGGTTATTATTCTAAGTCATTTCTTCAGGCATGTAAAGAATGAACAAATGACAACAGAAGGAATGGCAGCAGTACCTTACACCAGTATTCTCATCATGTGTCTGTTTTGGGCAGACCATGCACTAAGGCTAGAATGTCTTAAAATCTTCTACAGATGAGTATGAAAGTGTAGACACCAAAAAAATCCCCAAAGGGAGACAATAATTAATGGGGTTTTAAAACTAACCAGAACAAATATAAACAAAATATTCACCTTCCAGATGTTCCCAGCGTAGTTCCTACTTTATAGAGGGAGGGGTTGCCAGGATCTAAAAACAAGGAAGGGAAGTTACAAATGGCATTTATGAAATATGCATCAGCCAAAAAAAAAAAAAAAAATTCCTTTTAAAACTGTATTTAAACTTACTTGAACTCTGAAGTTGCTGTGAAGGAGATGAAGTGCTGAAGAACTTTCTAACGTGGTCATTTTTCACCACATGGGAAGGTAATGGAGCCAAATACCTGCACGTGCATCAAAAGCAAACAAATACCCCCAATTCTGTTAGATGTGATTTGCAGCTGCCTTTGCAATCATGGTCACAGACCATCCAGGAAACTTTGAAATGGAATGTGAAATATTGAAATGAAAACGTAGAAGGCCTTTCAAATTAATGACACCATCCAATTCTGATTAAAAGTATACTTGAAATGTATGGATACTCTTATATTTAATACTCCTTAAACATGTGACCATTACTAATAATGACATTAATGTGACCATTGTGGTGCTTTCACTCTGTTCAGTGTTTCAGTAAAGATGCTTAATTTAGGAACACCGAACACTTGTAAGGCAGAAAAATGTTCAAATATAAACTTGGAAATTTCCTTTCAAATTGAAGACCATAAAATATAGATGCAGACATTATTTAATTTTCTCCTCTTTGAGATAAACAGCAGATGCAGAGTCTGGCAGCACAGGGAAAAAGGCTGTAAAACTTATGTCACATTTTCCCTGGGATTGCTGTGCTTCTTTTGGGGGAAAAATTGACACTCTCCTAAAACTCTGCAATGTATAAAGTGTGTTATATCAACCTGACTAAACTTCTTGGTGTCATGCAACCTCAAGTGCCTTTTGCAGAATCTTCTGTAGGCTTGAAAACACATAGAAAATTGTTTAAAAAAAAGAGCATTTTGACCACATCTTGGTCATTTTTAAAGTCTTCAGGCAAGAACTAATTCAGCCATACACACACAAACGTGCTTTACACTGTGAGAAGTCACAGTTCACATCTGAATTCAAATCAACTCAATTCAAATTTGAATTTTTCAAATAGGTAGCACTGAGCAGCTTCTTCCTCTGCTCCAAAGACACCATCACTGCTGCATAAACATGGACTGCTGCTCTATTAACCTAGATTTGTAGAAGCTGTTGCTGGCTCCACAGCACAACACACATCGTCTCCTACCCTCCCTAATTCTCCTCAACAGGCTGTGATCCTCAAAGCACAGAAAGAGCCTGTTTGAAATGTTAAAACTGATTGCCAGGAAAAATAATCCAGGCAGGCACCTGCTGGCTCTGCCTATGGAAAACCAATATCCACCGTGGCTCTGCCAACAGTGGACACAAGTCTGCCCTGACTTTGGGAAAATAGGTGCTTAGCATGAGCTCTAACAAAAGTTAATTAGCATTTTTTTAAATGTCGTTTAATACTTTGCATAGATCCAGACAACTGTAGCTGAAAATAATTTGAATTCCCTCACATTTCCCTTCAAAAGTGTTCCAGTGTTTGGAAAGAGAGAACTGATGTAACCTGCCACAGATGTTGGGTTTTCAAATGCTTGTTTAGATTAGATAACCACCAGGTGATTTGTGATAAAATGTACTATTTAAAGCACTTTCTAAGGCTTCAGGAATTTTTTAGCTGTTAATGGCTGTTATATATACATACCTACCTATCTTCTTAAAATTAGAGTAAAATACACACCACAGCAATCTAAAACAACTGAGGCAATAAAAAACTCTGTGAAAGGATAGAGGGGGGAAAAAACATCCCCACAACCCATCCCTCAAATACAGAAGGATGATCTTTCAAGTAACTATTCTTTCCTGAGGTTTAAGGAGTTTTTGAAAGCAGTTCTGGCTATTTTTTCAGCCCAAACCAAACTTCTGCAATACCAAGGACCCTCTATTTGTTTTTTAACAAGGAATGAGGAAACTCCATTCTCCAGGGAGCTTAATAAAGAATATTATTACCATCTGTAATTCTGAAGAAAGAATTCTTGAAAAATTCTTCCGCACTGGAATTAGTAGAATATCAAGAAATAATGCGTAGGATCAGGCTCTAATTTCTTGAAAATAATTTAGGATATAAACATAATATTTCTGTTTCCTGGGTTTTTATTTCCATTTGGTGAAAAAAGCAAAGTATCAAGATAAAAACCCACCACAACAAGAAACCAAACATACCTAAGGTCCGATTCCAGGTCCATGTGGTTCCGCTCTAGGTAAAATGAATCTGGACCAGCTAGGCAAGGAATGAATTTCTCCAAGTTTTCTTCTGGATACAGCTGAGATAGCTAAAGGTAGAGGATATTACAAATCATAAAAAGAAGACTTGTTATTCATATGAGATTCAAGACACAGCAATTTATAAGTCAAATGCTTCATGAAATTCAATCTGAGTATTATCTGAGTACATTTTGAAAATTGTCATTGAACAAAATTACATCCAGGGACAAAATGATGCAACAAAACAGCCTCAAGTTGCACCAGGGGAGGTTTAGATTGAACCTGAGGAACAATTTCTTCCCTGGGAGTGTCGCCCAGGGCTGTGCCAGGCTGCCCAGGGCAGTGGTGGAGTCCCCACCCCTGAGAGGGTTTCT
Organism: Merops nubicus; assembly: GCF_000691845.1. NCBI lineage: Eukaryota > Metazoa > Chordata > Aves > Coraciiformes > Meropidae > Merops > Merops nubicus. Next base: position 37,901 of record NW_008613161.1, on the reverse strand, counting down.
AAGCCATGGAGATGTGGTGTGAGGGACACGGGGCAGTGGGGACCTGGCAGTGACAGGTTAAGGATTGGACTTGATGATCTTAAAGGTCCCTTTCAAGCAGAAAAATTCTATTATTTTATGATAAAACATCTCTCCATTTTCAAAATATTTTTTTATATTGCCTTTACCTTTGAAATAAATTCAGTCACTTCCGTGGAAGATTTGGTTACCAACGTCACTGAAGAATCAGACCACAGGACCTTAGGAAGGAAGAAGTATTCAGTTTAGTAACTAACAGTCAGGGATTTAAGCTTGGTTCCAAAAGATCAGAAATAGGTATCAAATGTCCCCCACAGACTGCAAGAAAAATCTGTAACTTGTGACATCAATAAGGAAAAACTTTTCCTGTGCACAAGCCGCTCTTACTCAGCCCTCCCTCGCTGCCCAACTCTTGCTGTTATTATACTTAACAACTATTCTGAGTGCTTAAAAAAACACTTCATCATTTACACAGCCAGCACACACTGCAGACATCCAGTATTAAGGAACAGACTACTGAGTAATGGAAATTTTAATTTTTTTTTTTTATTATTGTTCAAGAAAACAGCTGGTTTGGAGAATCTGATGTACAACATGAACAACCCACCGCAGCACAACAGTGCCTATTTATAATTAATCCACTCCATATGCCACACAGAGCTGAAGATGGCAACAAATCACCCCACTGCCAAAAAAAAAAAAACCCTGGCAAACCCTTCAAAGCAAAAGCTGCAGTTCCTGCTCTAGCTACGCTCTCTGGACACCATCTTCTCCATGTCCTAGAAAAAGGAAATAGTTCAGTATCTCCTCTCGTACCCTCGCTGCGTTAAGTCATTACATTTTTTGATACAGAGGCATTGATTGGTTGGTAGGTGATGAGTTTAATTGAGCCAAAAGGGTTTCTTGGCATTTAAAACATCAGCCAGAGATTGGCCAACGCCAAGTCTCTTCAGACTTCACTTCCAGGTGTTTGGAAGCCGTGTGGATCTCCAGAGTTCTACAGGGGGAGAAGCTGGTTTGATGGGTTTAAGGAGCAGGAGGCCATCTTCTCACATGACACCAGTTTCAATGACAACTGAAAACATACACAAAGTTTTTCCAGCCATCAGAACGCTGCCAAAAAGACTGGTGAGAGGAGAGTATTTCAAAATACATTACATAATGGAGGAATTTCCTCTCTGCAGAGCTCTTACAAAAAAAGTAAAGGAGGGAAGAAAAAAAACAAACAAAAAACAAGAAAAGAAACTTAAGCAGTTTCTGGTTTTACAAAGCCTGGGAGAGGGTGTTGTTTGTTTTTTTAAACACTTTTTCTTTAGATTAATGAGAAATTTCAGAAAATACAAGAGAAATTTATCTTTCTTTCGAGTTGTGTCATAACTTGACATTGGCTACGACTTATTTTTTGCTCATTTGTGGCAACTTTCAATACTTATAAAACAAAATGTGAGCTGCAAACACAGGGAACAATAGCATTGTGAATCGACTCCAAAAAAAACTCAACTGCTCTATTACTTTCTATTCCCAAGCTACAAAACAAAAACATTTAACAGTTGGGTTTCTAGCCCAGCAAACAGAGATTTATTAGCTCAGCTAAGCACTGTTCTTTCAGTTACAAGCTGTCAAGTGTAATACTAGTAAAAGTAATTGCTGGTATTTATAGAAAAATTTATAATAGGAAAAGATGCTTCACAAGATGCTAATTTGTCACGGGAGTCCAGACAACTGCATACTTCATAAAGATTTTTAAAACCCCTTGAAAAAAAAATCCTTTCTAATATTAGTGACATTTAGAACCATCACGTGCCTTGGAAAATTCAGGACATCATCCACGAATCAAGTCATGCAGAGGTTAACACCATCTACACCACGAGAAGAGGCCCAACTGATGCTCTGCCTTGGGTGGCAGTTTTAAAGACTAACTTTTGTGGGGTTTTTTTGGTCAAAGTTGTAGATAATTGAAATTCTACTGTCCCGTTTTACTTTCAGGTTCTCCTTTTCTCACCAACTCTTTGGCTCCGTTGCCTCATTAAGCAAAGCAAAGACATTTTCTGGGCTTTGTGTTGTGAATTTTGGAATAGGTGGTTCCAGCTAGACGAGAGAAAAGCAGCTTGTCATTCTTTTCACCAGCACCCAGAATCTGGTCTCCTCTATTAACACAAGGGTTCACAGAATGAAGTCATCCCTCCACAGAAATTGTGAGCAATGCCCCAACCTCCAAAAGCTGTGTAAAAACTTAGGGGGAGGGGAGAGAAGCCACTTCTCCTAGCAGCTTGTGGCTAACCACTCTCATTCCAGAGAAACTATTCTCACTTCCAGTTTGAATTAGTCTGGCTTCAATTTGCAGATGACAGTTCCTGTTCTGCCTTCCCCTCCTAGATGAACACCCCCTTTCCTGCAAAATATTTTCTTCCCTTTGAAAATGCTTTTATAGGATATTAACATTCATTTGTCAGTCAAGTTCTTTACGTTTCTCACTACATGGCCTCTTCCTCAAGCCTTGAATAATTTCCATTTATTTCCATCTGTTTTCTGTACTCTTCAGCAGCCCTTTTAAAACCAAAACACCCGAACTCTAAGCCACAGTCTCACTGCCCTCAAGGCTGAGCACCAAGACAAATGCATGGCGTGGTGTTTTCCCCTAAATATATACTTTGCCATAACTTGTTGAATTAGAGTGAATGGGATTTTTGGCCTGTGTCCTGCTTATCTCTGTATCATCCACAAAACGTTCATCAACAGCCATTTATGACTGCTTCCAAATTACTGATTAAAAAAATGAATGCCATCTATCCCAAAGGAGCTCCACTTGACCAATTTCTGGGATCTAACAATGAAGTTTGAGAATTTCTTTTACTCCTCCTGAAGTATTATCCTGTCTTCTATCATAGTCTTTAAAAATAAAAATCACCAAAACTTACCTCAAAGGAATATTCAACATTTCTTTCATTCTTCTTGTGTGCCAGTCCCTTTAACTCCACTTTTTCAACACTCACTGTGAAAAAGCACAGAGAGGAGGAGAATGAGGAGGATGTTCTCACAGATGCAGAAGTGATGGCTCTTTGGAAGTGCCAGGACTTGCTTTGAGAGCACCCAGTGACCTGCAGCAGTGCCTGAGGTGTGCAGCTTGGGCTCACCTCCCTTGGCAGACAGGGAGGATGATACCAGTGCTCCAGGATGCTTCCCATTCCAACCAGTACCCAAGCAATACACCACATGCAAAGTTCTTTATTTCCTCCTGGCCTTATCACGCCGCTCATCGGTGTAATAACAGAGCACTACACAAACACACCCGGGCTTATCTTAATAGCATCAAGTGGCAAATACATCATCCCTTCGAGGGAAAACTGGCACAGAGAGACATGAAGAGAGGCAAAAGCCTCCATGTTTTCAGGGGCTGATTTTGCAAGGCCTTCAGGGTGTTTTTATTGCTGTGTTGACATCACGCCGCCTCCTTGACTGCAGTTGCATGGAAAATTTCTGCCTAAATTACTGCAAGTGGAGTAAGTTCTAAGTAAAAACAGGATCTTACTGTGGAAAGGGTTGAGTAACAACACAGGTCACTGCTTCCACCTCTGTAGACAATATGTAGCCTTTAAAGACATGATCTTATGCATCAGATATTGGCCATGCTAAATTCTTGGAGACTCTCTTTTCCCAGTGCACACAGATGAGAAATTCCACCGTGCTAAACTTTATGAAGATTATTTTACTGACTACCTCTTTATCTTGCAAATTTCTCCTGCCTCTTGACTGCACACGTGGGGATAAACACAGAATTATTCTTATGAAAAGCCAATTTACATTAGCTTCAAAACTCAAAAGCAATTATACTAAAACAAAGTCACTAGAATCTTACCTCCAAGCAGCAGGTGCCTGAAGGGATGTGTGCTGGGTACATTGTCTTTTCACTCAGTGGTTCTAACAGCAAAACACAGAGCCCTACCCTTTTTTTTTTTTCTGGGCAATCACCATTTGTGAGATGTTTACCTGTTTTCAAGACTATTTATATGCTGTATTACCTCTAAGACTCAAATCTCTGTTTTTCCTCATAACATAACTGCAAAATAAAGCAGCTGTGGTGCAAATGTCACAGCAACAATATTAAAAACAGGCAGCCTGTTCCATCAGCCTCACATCTCCCCATTCCCCACGGTGAGTCTTCAGCCAAAGCCACCCTAGTGCCTCTCTGGAGCTTGGTTTTCCTCTATCTTACACCAGTCATGACCTAAAGTTTTTATTATAGCCATTGAAAATCTCTGTCGCTCCCTGTCCATTTAAACATCTTACAACCTGGGTCTTGGGCTGTTTTAAAGATTTCCTCTTTGAGTCTTATTTGTTTGCATTGAAGTTTTTAGAACTGGCAAGTTTTAATTAGATCTACAGATGTTCATGCCTGTCTTTAAAAGACAGAATTATCTTTCCTTTTAAGATCAGCCCAACTGTTCCTCCTCCATGCAATTCCCAATCACAGCAACAAATCCCTGAGCTTATGAATAATGTCAGTTCATTGCTTACTACTTTCTCCTACATATTATGCATTTTTTGTAGAGACCCACTCCTCCTAAAATTTTCAGTGGCTTCCTCTCACACTTCTGAAATGATTTTACAGCACTACCACGTTGTTACACTGCATGCTGAGCACCAGGGGAATAAATCTGCAGTGCCAGATACTGGTGAGCTCTCTAGACAGCATGTAGTGGCATGAAGATTTAAACATGCACATGGTTCAGAGGTTTTCTTGCCATTTTAAGAAAAATCTACTTGGGTACACTTATTTCAAGAGAAATCAGGGCACCCTTAATTGTGATCATGGTTAAAATATACTGAATATTGATGGGAATTATATGTACTGAAGAATTACAATTACAAAGAACTTGTAAAGTGGATATTGAGAGGGGGTAGCACTATGCTGTTGGTGAAACAGCTGAATGGTGAGCAAATAACTTGTAGAAAGTCTACTGACAACTGCTGCAACATCTGGTTCTGGAGTAGGACAAAGAAAGCCAGAAAGCCCTGGCAGTTGTTGCTTCAATTTTGTCGTTTAGGGCAAAGCCAGTGTCACTCTACTGAAACTGTTCTTAGCAGTGGCATTTCTACAGTATTCAAATACCACCTCTTCTATCTACCCACTATTATTCTGCAGTAATTCCAGCAAAACAGGCTGACCTACCAATACAAACTAAAGCTATTTCTGTTTCACTATGTGGGTTAATAACAAACTTTAAATCGCCTGATGGGTTTTGTTGTGCTGATACTTCCCTGACCTTTCTGGTCTGAGCTTATCCACTTAATGTCATCTGCTGCAGTGAATTTATCTTCTGGAAAATTATTGCAATTAGCAAAGGGAACAGTTAGGTAGATAGTTCTGTGCTGATTGCAGTGATCCTAAACTGAATCTTGTAAGATTAGGGCTGTTCTAGAGCATGAAATAGGGGCAATTGACTGGATAATGTCATTTAAAGTGCCCCAGTAATTTTCTCCCAACTAGCTAATAGTGTGAAAAATATCATCCATCCCAAAAATCCCAGTGTTCTTAATTGGCTAATGTTGATTTGTATGATTTTAGAGTATTAAAATAACCTTCCTAAACCTAACACAGAGCTTTACTTCATTCAGAGCAATCAATCATACAAATCTCAGGGAGAATAAGGTGCCAACTACCAAGCAGGAGTGGATATTAAATTTGCCATTTAACAAATTATAAGGTTTAAAAAAGATGACTTTTTTTTTTTAACACATTGTGGTTCCTCTCAAAAGCATGGGAAATTGCTCAAAAGGCTGCCTCTACACCCAATATCACTAGAAATGATTCCACAGCCAGAAAAACCTCTGTCTGCTCCTCTCTCCAGCACCTCCCTGTAAAATAACCCAAGAAAAGTGCTTGTGAGAAGGCATCCATCCCTCCCTCACCCCTGCACTGGCAAAGGGGCACAGGAGACTTCTCATCATGGAGATTTATCCAGAATTTATCTGGGCAATTAAGGCAGTTAAGTGAAACAGTGGGATGAGATCACAAATGAGACAGGAAAGGGGTAGAGAAATACAGAAGAGGTTTGTGGAGCTTCAGTCTTGTAGGAGAGGCTCCATGGAGGCTGTGGCATCATTCGAGACCTGGGATGTAGCCCCACAACCCTAAGCATGCACTAGGAATTAGGTTTTTCAATAGCTGAACCCTTGGTCTTCTGCTGAACTCTCCTTTGACAGGCCAGCAGACAGCACAAAAACACCTTCCTTCACTCACAGAGATTTTCGATAACCCCATTTCCTAAGGTTGGTTTGATTTGTTTTTTTAAATTATTTACTGCTCTCTTTTAATCACAAGAAAGAAGCATTTTTCAAGTCGTTTTTAATTGTACATTGAATTGTATCAATTATGAAAGGTTGCATTTGAAATACTACAGCACAGAGGCAGAAATCACACCCATGAGAGGAACTAAGTCACCTTTTCTCCTCTTCAGATAGTGTTTGGGGTGGGTTGGTTGGTTTTTCATCCCAGTGTTCCAAAACAACCAGATAAAACAGATCCAGTAAGTTTGAAGACGTTTTATTTAGTTCTGTTTTTCTAGCCTGGGATTTTTATGCATGTAGCTGACATTGGTGCATTTGTCAGCTGATGGGTTGAGTGTTCCTGTGAAGGCACAGGCAGCTCCCTCCCTCTCCTCTCGAGCAGGTATTAAACCCTCTGGCTTTCTTGATACCAGCTCCTCCCTCTGAAGCAGCAGGATCTTAGACCTCCTCCTCCCAAGATGTCAATACCTACATAAAGTGCAAGCTGGATTCAAATGCTTTAGGATGAGCCACTCCTGGCAGATCAAGGGAAAACACAGTGGATGTGTGCAAGGGCAGAAAAACATCATTTCTGGAAGCCACTTTTGGAGGTAATTTTTTTTTTTCCCCTATAATTCCCTTTTTTTTTCTACTTCTGGATCAAACCACTATTAACCAGTAAAAGGACTAGATAAATGAATGTCTCAATCTACACTGAGAATTTGTGTTCCTCCTGAAAGAGTAAAAATAATCCAAAGATAATCACCAGTGTTGATTGAAGGCTAGTCCTTTTTCATAACACCCAGTGTTTCAGCCCTAACACCACCATTAAATAAATCACCCATTCCATCTATCACCAGTTTTACTGTACCTATCAGTATAATCTGTACCAGTATGTTTTCCTTTTAATTCAATGAATAGCATTACACAGCATTTTTTTTAACAGTTTTCTCTACCAAAAGAAAACATACCTAAGAATCTAGAGGGTTTTTTTGTGCCACATTAGATGAAAACTACAGATAAGACTGCAAGTCAGGAGCACATGAGAGCTGAGCAATTGGGTTGAAGTGAATGACATTGAAACTATGAGGAACAATTTACCACATAGTCTGAAAGAGTAATTTCTACTCCACACTAGTCATCTTCCTTTTTATTGAATTACTACATTTAGGTCCAAGTTTGTGTGGCCTGTAGCATGGAAATACTTTTCTTCAGTAATCAGGTGGTAAAATCTGAGTGTCAGGAGACAGGGTTGAACCCGTGCAGCTCCTGAGATGTGATGCTTGACAAAAGGCAGAAGTGTTACAATTTATTTTTAAATAGGAAAAAAAATATCCTTTAGTTTGTGTTATACAGAAGGCCAAGCCCATAATCATAATTAATAAGTCTTTAAATCCAGAAGCATTGATTTTCATTGATGGAGTTAGGCCTTCATGGAAACAAGCATTTAAACACAACTACAGCAACTGGATCTTTGCTGCAAAGGTTTGCCCAACAGAAGGGAACTAATAAAATACTTCCCACATCCTTGTTTACATAGAAGTAGTAACCAAAAATGCAGCATCAAGACTTTCACAAGCCATCTCCTTTTGAATTTCTATAAGAAACACTTCAAAAGCAGCATTGCTCAATTACTGTTGTCCATTAGTCAGAAGAAGGCAATCCCAAGAGACTGCACAAAAACTGGAAACAAAAACTCAGTCTCCCCACTCAATCCTCAAACCCACCAGTATTTATATTCCCATACATACAGGCAAAAAAAGAGAGAAAACAGAACAGCTTATTTGCTAGTTTCAAGGCATATTTATGGCAACAAAGCATATGAAATGACAAAGTTGTTGATTTTTTTTTAAAACAAAGAAGTCAACTGATCAATCGAATTGAAACTGAGAATCTGCTTGTAAGTAGCAGCTTAAGAGTTGGTTTGTTTTTTGGGTTCTTTTTTGCCTGTTTTTCAGAAAGCTTCCTGCTTTCTGATCTTTTTAAGGCTTTTTAGCTAAGCTACAACAGAGAATGAAAAGCAAGGTATGTTATTCTTAAGAGTGAACACATTGATCCTCTTCTGCCACAAACACAAGACAAAGTTCTCTCACCAACAACATTTATTTTATTTCCTTGGCCTCCCACTTCTCAAAACTTAAATTATTCATCAACGGGAATACTGGAAGCCTGAAGAAAACGTTCAGAATCAAATATTAGGTTTTCAAAGCACGTACAGAACTAGTTGGCTGGAGTCTGTGAGAGAAATTGGAAATGAGATCCAAATAAGTCAGGTACTGACCAGCATCTTTCAGGTTGCTGAGAACTTGGTGTTCATGTTATACCCCTGGACCTCAAACGAGGTCAGCCACATGCTCATTTACCAAAACAAAGCAGAGAACTACAATATTAGCTTCTAATAGTTCTGTCATTAAAGCCATGAAAGAACTGGCACCGTCAATCTGTCCCTGAGGTTTCTTCAGAGGAAGATTTCACTGCACAAGTGTCCCTGAAGCCTCACTTTGAACTTTCAAACTTGGACCTCACAGGTTCTGAATCACTAAATACTAAGAGAATGACACTGACACCATTCAGCTTGAATTCTGCCCTCTTCAACACCCAAAAGCCACACCTTGGACTGTTTCCTGACACACTAATTCACACACAAACTAGTCCTTTGAAGAGATACCTAACTGACATCAAAATATTGACAGGCCACAGTCCAAATAATAGAGTAATGACATGCTCTCTGGTATATAATGTTCCTACTTCAAGAAACTGCTTCTGAGGAGGGAAAGAACATAAAAAGACAGGACATAATATAGTCTTAAAATGCAAGTGTATCAATCAGAAAGTATCAGAGGTGAATTTAACTGAAGTGACAAATGTGTACCACTCAGCTATGAGCTTGTCTAACTACAGCTATACTACAGGGGGAAAAATGCTTCCACCTGAGAACATCAAGAAGTGTGTTTAGAATTTTTCCTTTAAAGTGAGGAAAAACAGATAAGGAAATAAATGTTTCTTCTTCAAAATGATCCTATTTTACTACTCAAATATAGGAAAGGATGAAGCAATTCTTGCTACACTTCACTACACCAAGTTGTCACGTATGAATGACCTTTCACTATGATATCAGTACTGAAATGACATCTCATTCTCAGAACTCTCCAGACACAGCAGGGGAATTATTAAGATATTAACCCATTTTCACATAATACAGTGGTTATAGATTGAGAAAACATGCGAAGAGGCATAATTGGGACACTAAGTGATCCCAAAAGCTTCATGCAATTATAAAGCTGCTGCTTGCTTTGAAATATTTGAACTGAACCCTAAGTTACCCAGCATTTAGCTCCCCCATCTAAAAGGCAGAAAAATTGTGGCTGATTGGAAGGTGTAAGTAAGATCTTTGCTTATTCTTCTCATGTCAAGCATCTTTAAAATACTCCATGAACCCTGACCCATCCACATCACCTCAAAGACTCTGTTCCAGGGAGAAGATGATTACATTTACAGCACCTTTGAAACTTAGCAATGACCAGGGCAGTACAAAAATCCTTGAAACACTCTTGAAAAGAAGTCATGTATTCACCTGAGACTCCAAATGGAGCAGTCACTTTCTGATTACCAAATTCTTTAAGCCACGTATCCTGCAGGAATTAATTCTGCCTGGCTAACAAATTCATGAGACAAGACTAATTACCATCACAGTTTTTATTTAGAAAAAGAAGGGAAAAAATCAGTAGATGACAAAAAGGAGCCTCTTCTTCTTGCCCATTCCTGCAGCTGAAGCTGATGAAGACTTTCATAGGACAAGACCCAAGAACTACTGGCTAGCAGTTATTGAGCACATCACACCCTTTGCTGCTCCCTGTATTTCCACTTTTTGGCTTTTACTTCTCTTAAGAGTTTGCAGTTCCTTAAGAGCCAAAGCTAAGTTGATCTTCTCCTCATAAGACAAATGGTTTTGTGGATAAAGAGGGAGAAAAAAGAACTGAAGTTTGAGGTATGCTGGATTTGTTAGGAGGCAGTTCAGCCTCATCAGAAGGTCCACCATCTGGTTTTCTCCTGGTATCTCTTAAGACTAAAAGTAGAGGAGCAGAGAGCAGCTTTTCCATGGTGTCTGCTTAAAAAGGAAGCTACAGCTAGGCAAAAAATTGTAACCAAACAACAGTTTTTACCACTTAGGAAGAAAAAGCCTTCTGGCTGGCTGTTGCCTCCACGAAAACACACAGGAAATTAAAGCTTCACAGACACAATGAAAGTTCTCTGTGAGCAGCAACATTAGCAGGAAAAAAAAAAAAGCTCTTAAGAACTGTCATTTTTCTTTATAAGAAATAAAGACTTCTTCCCATTTAGGGAATATTTAAGACCAGGAACAGCACATACTTAGAACGTGAGTTTAAGTGATAAATTAATCCTACTTTAATTTAAAAGCACGACTGAAGCATTTCAGAGGAAATAATTACACAGCTTTTTTTTTTAAAAGAATCAAGGACCTTAGCTTACTTCTGGCAGCATAGAGGAAGCAATAATACACTGGGATTGTATCACTCACCCCCAGTCAAGCTAGCAGTTTGCATGTTCCTGCCATTTCCTCAGACTGATTTAACTGGCCAACTAAGTGACCTGCTTACGTTTCTCCAAAAAGGGCAGATATCAAAAAAATATCTGCATATCTTAGCTTTTAAAATTGTAATTGAATTCATACATTGTTTTGAGTAACACTGAAGGATACTGTCAGCACTTCAGCCAACCACAAAAGCCAATCAACCTAAAGAACAGTTTCGCAACTTCACTGGATCCAAAGGCTTAAATAAAACAAAAAGCTGCTGGCACTGAAGCCTGGAGAAGGCTCCCATCTGGACAGGAAAACGTAAAACCCAAAAGAATCAGTCAGCTGCTTTCAAAAAAAAAAACCACCCAGACACAGCTTCAAACACTAACTTGAAGGTTTTTTTCTTACCCAACACTTGAGGCCAAGAGTACTAACTTCTGCATTACTGCTGCTGAACTGCCTGCTATTGCCACTGAATAGACAACTGCCTTACAAGTAGCTTTTTTTCTTTTCTAAAGCCAGAAAGGCTTTTACAGAATAAATTATCCAGAAAGGGCTGCTGTATTGGATATATTAGTGTAACAGCTCTGCTGTCTTCCTAAATCTGAGCGCCAACACATGTCACTAAACAGGTGTTGTGCCCTGAAACATATACATACCATGGACATGCTGCTGAAATATAGATAATAATACTTTGGGCAGAAAGAGAGCTATGATACAGAGCCAAGAAAGGCTGCAAGAGTTTGACATTGCTTAGGGACAAAGCAGCAACAGTAAAACACATTCCTTAATTCCAGTACCTCTCATCAAGAGATGTATCTCCTTAGGATGTCAGGCAGAACACAGCCAAAAAGGAATCCTCAACTATGGCTTCTAATACCATAGAAATCCTTTGGCATTTTCAAGTATGACTTTAGGCAAACACTTGCAACAGTGAAGACTTAAAGGTATCCTACAACCAACCCAGTCACCACTCGCAGTGTTTGAGATGAAGGAAGTGCTCAGATTTTGCTGCTTGGGGGCTGAGGGACTGCTTGTTTTTTTTAAAAGGACTCCAGAATTTAATTTGTAAAATATATTTACTGCTTAATTCCCCAAGCTGCCCAATTCTACATGTAACTGCAGCTAATTAAGTATTTTCATACGACTGCAGAAAGCACGTGTAAGCCATGAGTGCAGCTGTGCCCTTCATCTGCTCAGAAATCCAGCCCAGTGACTCATCTTCCTTCTCCTTGGAACCAGAGGAGACTTCTCTCTGAGGAACACAGCTCAGTTTGAGAAGGACTCCTGCAAAAGTGACCACAAGCCCAGACTGCTTGGAGGCAGCTTCAGTAACCACTAACATACATTCTTGTCTAGGCAATTAAAACAAGCAGGCTGCCCCTATCTAATTACTCAGCCCATGGTAGTAAAACTATCTCTGCAATCAAGAGAGATGTTCAACTTTGTAAATAAATACTTTCACTCACTGGGCCAGTAACATGTAGTTGTATATTTAGTCTAGTTGTATCTGATCAAGTGATTATTTTAATGTTCTTAGATCACTTTTAAACAAAATACTGGCTTTGTTTTGTAATTTTAAGAGAAGTTCAGCTCATCCTAGAGCAGTCTTATGCTTCCTTAGAAAGGATTTTCTCTGGCACACACTTCAGACCCCCAAAAGCCCCAGGTCTGCTAGATGATTAGTTCAAATCTGAATGCTATAATCACATTAAAAAAAAAAAAAAATTAAAATGCAAAGTCAGTTTTCCATTGAAAACACTCCTGGTAGCAAAGGCCCTTTCCCTAATCACAGGGTTTTGTGCCCAAGTGTACCAAACCCCAGAAGAGCCAAGCTTCACTAAATGTTGACCACCACCAGAGGAAACAAGCCCAGTTCAAGCGAAGCCTTGGAAGCTCCTACATCTGCATGGAAGAGTCATTGAGCTTAGAGAACACAAACCTCACCAATGCACCCTGAAAAGAAACCAGATGGGGAAAACGTGACACATTCAGGTAGTCACCACGGCTGGGAATCTGAGCTGGCATTTGCTTTGAAGTTTTGAGCAATGTCCTAAATACAGACAGACAAACTGAGTCTCACACCAACACAGCAGACCCACCAGTGAAATAATGCGAGATGCTGCCCTGGTGTGTGGTTTGAGCAACAAAGCACCAGTTTTGGAGGGATGAGGAAAATGGGAACTGAGCCAAGGTTGCCTACTACCTATTAGCTTTCCTTCATCACACAAGAACTTATTCATTTAGGTCTCCTAGGTCCCACCTAGACAATTATAAACCACTGTTACTATTTATTAAAAACATCCGGTGCCCACTGCACAAAAACAACCACAGCTTTAACAATCAAAACTGCATCTGGTGAGGATTTGCCCAGCAACACTTGAAGCTTAAAAGTCACCCAGTCAGGACCCGAACGTGTCAGGTATATGGTATGGGGTTTTCCCCTCCTACAGCACAGCCCAATACAGATTGCAGGCTGCAGCACGTAACCATATATCGGCATGGACGGACCCCTGTCAGCAGGACGACAGGGCAGCAGCTGCTCAGCCAGCATGCCCTGGCTTGAAGGGCAACCTGGTGATAAAACACCAGCCCGCTGAGATCAGATGGCTGCCTGCTCCAACCTTGGCCCAAGGATTTCCTCAGCTACCTAAAGGAGTTCAGAGTTTCCAACTCCGAAGCGAAAATACGTCAGAAATGTGCCTTTCAGGCTCAAGGCACATCGATGCACACAGCTAGGCTTACTTGAAAAACAGCCCCTCCAGACCAGCATAGTTTAATGCTCATGGAAAGAAGCACGTGCTGTTTTCTGCATTTCTGAGAACAGTATCAGCATCTTGAAACTCATGACTAAGGCTGCAATAACAAGCGAGCATGAGCAGTGAGGACAAAGTGATTTTATAGCAGCTTCAATATATTTTATAAAGAATTACAGCATGAAAAACTTGTTAACAGTGAAAAAATATTCTGTTAGCATGCTACATAAAACCACCCGACTCAGGGACTAATCTAGAATAGGCAAAACCTTGAGTACATACAGTCTTGCCAAGAGCCACAAATGCATTCAAGTGCTTACTTCAGTGAGAAACAAATATCCCTCTGCACAACCACTTCTCTGAGGTTCTCCTTTTGTTGGCAATTATGTCCTCATACATTTTCAAGACTCTGGTCTCAGGCTTTAATATTCTTGTTCCCTTTTATACTTCTGTATAAATCATTGTTCCTTCATTCTGGATCCCAGACAAGATTTGACCAGTAATTCAAAGAGACAGAAAAAAAAGTTCTAGTGCAGCATTTAAGCTTTTTTTTTTGAGATACTGCACAACTATTAGACAACTGTTTCTGTAACACATCTATGAAACAAAAACAAGAGGGATAAGAAGACCAAAGTAGATTTTATTAGTATTTGCCAAGGCAGTGAGAATGCCCAGGAACTGAAATAAAAAGAACAGAAACAAAATGAAACTCCATCCATTGAAAGCCTCAAAGTCTTCACGCTTGCAATCTCCACACTTGCCACTGGACTCTTCAGCATGCAGAACGAAACAAAACAGTTCTAAGAGAACTAGAGTTTAAAGCTCTAGTTCCCCACCACCTTTTGTGATTAGTAGGGTATCTAGCAAACCCCTGAACCATTCAACAACAGGGACAGGAAGGAACACTAACCTTGAGCTCCCCAAGTCCCCAACAGCTATTTCATACCTACTGTTTTTTGCAGATAAAGTTCACTTTATTACACCCTTCCACAGGTCTGTTTACAAGCAAACAAAGTCTGAATGCTTTGGAAATCAGGTCCAACTGTGCCTCTGCTTGAATGACACACATTGAATAATTCATCCAGGGAAGTGGAAAGCACAATGGAGATGACAATCTACCACACCGTTGTGTTTTAGGCCGTTTCCCTTCAGCTGTGTGTATTAATGATGTAATTTTAGCAGGGCTACCCCTTTGAGTTCCTGTTAAAAATAGCAGCTGCACCACACGCTGATGAAATGCATCCACTCCAGGCAGGGAGACAAGGCAGCGACTCCACTGCTGCTTTCTTTTCCAGGGAGATGAAAGAACAAGTCAAAAAAAAAAAGAAATGAAATGTTAACCTTTTAGCTCCGCATTTGTGCGTGCCGGAGAAATAAAATTTACTTTAATCAAACCCATTGTTTTGCATAATTACAGCCTATGACTTCACAGCATACAAGAGAAAATGAATTGAGAAAGGAAATCTGACAAAGCACCTCAACAGTGCCAGAGCTGCCTACTTGTCATCTCCTCTGCTTGTGCAGCACTCAGCAACAGATACACCCCATGGATGACAGCCACCATGTCTCTGTTGCAGGATGCACCAGCATCCAATGCTTTGGGAAAGTACCAGACCCCTGCTCCATGCAGGTTTGGGGTAGTACGAGCCCTCAAACCTCTCCCAGCTTCCACTATCTGCAGTCCCCAAAGGAGATTTTATTCTCCATTTACCTCTTTGCACCAACCCACAAGCAACTGTAGCTGCTCTCATGGAGCTGTCAAACCTCTTAATCCAGGTCTCAGCATCTGGCTCTGCTCTGGCATTTTTCAACAGATGCAGTTTGCAAAAACGACGTTGAGCCTGCATTAAACAGAAGAATCCAACTTTCTTTAAACAAGCCCAGAGAAATGGAATTAGTACACAGAATTTCACTGCTTTGATTGTTCTCAGCTTCATTCTTTTTTAGTTTTGATTCTCTTTGTAATGAACCTCTTGTTAACAGCACCATTTTCTTGTTTGGTTGTTAGCAAAAGGAGATACAAGCTAGTGAAGGTACATTTAAGAAATAGTATCTAACTATTGAAGTAAAACAAAGGGTGAGGAACTTGCTTCCATCTACAAAAAGTGCCCAAAGAGCCTTTCTGACCATCAATTAGGAAAAATCCCAAATAGTTTGATATCAACCTGAGTTTTTTTTCCTCAGAGCTATACAAACATCAAGCAAGCCTCAATGTGAAGCAAGAACTACCCCAGGCTGATGGTTACGTAAACAAGACTCTACAGTAAATCACAAGCAAAGCTGTATCTAGAACACAAGAATTTGTAGCTCTTTGTACAGTGATCCTCAAAGGACACAAGGCACCAATTCTTTCCAAGTTTGAATCTGCAGTCTAAAATAAAAAAGACTAGAATACTAAAATCACACACTGTCCTTCTGACCTGTGAATCAAGGCTGGTAGTCCAAGTGCAGGAGAAGACTATTTAAAAAATACAACCAGTTTCCTCCCCTCTAACAGCACGTCCTGCAGTTACTCATGAGTTACCCTTTGCAAAAGGTCTCTCTCACCAGTCTCAGTATTATTGCATTTGTTGTTTCTTCTTTGCAACCCATCTGTTCCCTTGTGCCGGATACTGAATGTGAGAAATCATCACCACTGCCATGGAAATCAAAGTGTTGTTGTTTACTAAATAAGGTCACTTCCAGATTAGAAAGGGAAGCAGAGTAAAAGAAGTATTTGCTGTAGTAGTAGGGGAAGCGAAGAGAATTGCTGGCAAAGTAAACAGCTTTTTTTGTGACATGTTCTCATCCTTCCTCTCCACCCACCTCATTTTCAAAGCAGACCAGTGTGTCATGCCAGTGCTCAGCACCACAGATCTTGCATCTCCTCCTGCAACTTACTGCCCTACTTGAAACTAGAATTGGTTGTTTCCACTTCCCACTATCACCAATTTCTCTACTGTGGTATCTTTCCCCTGCTGTAGTCTGGTTCTGTCAGAAATTGCCAGCCCCCCACATCTGCAGAGAAAAGCCTCACTGTAAGAATCCTAATCCTGGCATCAGGAGCCAGGCAAGAAACCTAAGATTTACTTTAAGTCCTTATGAATTTTCAGATCTGGACTCAAAAATCTGTGAGGGACAGCAACATTTCTAGCTTGTACATGCAGCTACCTTTAAGAACTCCAGCAACCTATTGATAAAATTATTGTAATTTAAACCTATTACCCACGGGAGGTACCTTTTGGAGAAAGGAATTAATCTAAATGTAAAAGGTATATGAAAATGAAAAATGTGCTTTGGAAAATGGGGGATTTAACAATAATCTGATAAAGGCAGAGAAAAATCTACCAGCTACTCAGCTATAAAAGCTTCTTAAGAACACTATATACAAGAAAATTGCCATTTAGTCATTAGCACACTTCTGACAGCAGGTTAAAAAACAGGCAAAACCATGATGGTTTTCTAGGAATAATGTGAATCCCTCCTATTTTATTCTTTAAAGTATTTTTTTTGGTCTGATTTAGTTCAGGGGCAACATAAGCCTGCATAGAAGCAAGCCATTGATTTTAAATTCTTGCATCCCCCTGTTTCACATGGCAGTGAAACGGGTTATTTCCAAATAGACATTTCCAGATGTTAAAGGGTGTTAAGTTCCAAGGAGATGCAATGAACAGCTGAGCATTTCTGGACATTTGACACAGCCCCCACTCAATCTTCAAGCAGCAGAGACACAAACATCCAGCCCTGGTGAGCTATGTGCCATCAGGCTGCAGCAGGAA
>NW_008613161.1:230-20536 GCF_000691845.1 Merops nubicus | reverse complement strand
AGGAATTGCCAGCAGACAAGAATCAGCAGTTAATGTTCACCTTCATTTTTTTTCCTTGAAGTTCTGCATGACATGTTTTCTGTCCTTCAGCACGTTGATAAATTTCAGATTTTCTCCCCCTGCCTCTACAGAGGTTTTTCAGTATAAACAGAGGCTCAAGCATTAGTTCTACCAAGACATACACCAGGTAAAGTCTTCACAGCTCATTTTATCCAGACCCTGCTACACTTTGTCAGAGGATGCACTGCATTAAGCCATTACCTAAAGATTTCAGAAAAACTGGTTTTGCTCATTTAATGGGATTTTAATTAAAAGCTTACACTGCTTATGCTGCTTCCATTACTGGCAGAAGGTCATGCTATTGCCTCCATAGCTGTTGGGGTAATGACTACTAATTTCATCTGCATTAACAGCTAATGTGCCAGAGCAGGCACCTCCAGGGCCTCACAGACGTGAGCTGGCACCACAAGAGAGTCCTTTTAGGAATGTGCACGCCCAAGGGTTGCCTCCTGTGCTTCTGAAGAGCCACAAAACAAGGCAAAGAGTACTAAAGATGATAAACTCGTGTCACATTAGACATTGATAACTACATTGTCATTACCTAGGATCAGGAATCTGCCTGAGAAGGTGAAATCCTTGGCACGGCTGAATTTACCAGCATGCTAGTCTTAGAATTTTTATTTTTCAAAATGGCTTGATTCTAATTCATTATAAACAGAAGTATCATCCAATTCCCACCAAAACCAAACTGAACAGGCTTCAGAGTACTCACAATCAAGTGCTTCACTGCTTCTAGTCCAGAAAAAATAAACACGATGAGTGGCTGGGCAGACAAAACAGGATAAGGACAGAGCTGTTCTTACCTCTCCTCTTGATGGAAGCATGAATGAGTCTCTTCTATCCAGACATTACTGTAAATAAAGACTCCAAATACCTCTGACAAATCTGAATGAATTTAATCAACAGGCTCAACAGTTGATAACGCAGAGAGTGGCAGAACTGCCTGAGCAGAGCAATTCCATCATTTCCTGGGGATTATTGAGGAAAAACAAGCAAGAAACCCTAACTGAAGAAAAAGAACCACTCGGCAGGTTTGGTATATGCCTGATACAAGCATGTGATTCTTTTAGGTGAAGATGGGAACAAGGCATATGTATATACACAATTAAAACTGCTTACAGGAAATGCACATTAGTGTCTCCTGTCACAAACTCAAACAAGAGCCACTGGCAAATAGAAAGCACAACTCAGAAACACAGAATCATTGAGGCTGGAAAAGACCTTCAAGGTGATCAAGTCCAACCATTAACCTTGTGATGATTGCATGAGTAGGCAGCTCAGGAGCCTGCTTCTCATTCTGGGAAGAGTCCCCATGCCACTCTCCCCTCCTTTCCCTTTGGATCTTGTCAGGAGAGATCTGGGGTTGCTATGACAAGTCGTGTTATGTGGAAAGGGATGTCACAAGGATGACAAAGAAAAACTGACCCCAACCTCCAGAGTACAAAAGTTAACTTATTAACTGTTAGCAACATAAATTTGCCAGAGTCCAGGCATAGCCCCAGGATTGTGAAACTCTCCTCCCAGCCCTGTCACAGCCCAAGGGTAAGTGAGCTGCTTAACCCAGTCTCTGGCTTTGGGGACATAAAACGGGCTGCCTACAGCAGCACAGAGTACAACTGCACAGATCAGTGAAAACCCTGAGATGAAATGCAGTGGGTTTGAATAGGAATAAAACCTTGTGAGCATTGTCTTTACTGCAGTTAAGCCTCTGACCTTAACTGAACTCCAGCTTCAACTGCTGAAGACCAAGCTGTGTGATTTATGCAACACAGGCTTCAAGAAATTTCTTCATATACAACAATCTTCTGGCACAGGGGAAAATATGCAACATCAAAATAATATATTTTTTTTAAGTATACTAATCCTCAGATTTGACTGCTAGAATTAATTCTAAATACTAGATGCTCATAAAACAACTAGCATATTAGAGATGGCCAGCTGGGAATGCAGTGCCTTGTGTGTGATCTAACCACCCAACACTGCTGAAGTGTAGAAGCAGAGCCCTACTTCAGCCATAAAATGAACAAAGACATATACAAACAGCTGAAAAATTATATACAGTTGGTGGAGGGAGATTTTTCCTGAAGGATTATCATAGCCTAAATATTTCTTTAAGCCCTACCCTAATGGTAGTTGACCAAATATTGTTGGAGATGATGTATTTACTTAAAAATAGACTAATCCAGCTACACAACGGATGCAGAACAAGGCACTGTGAAGTCTGATCCCTGCACCAAAAGGACTTCAGAGCTTTTTTTCCTTCCCTTTATTTTCTCCCTGTCTTCAACAGGCTGAACAACTGGCATCAGGCATGTCAGGAGGAAAAGGCTGTGGACTGCCCTTAGCTGAGGGAGCTCCTACAGTCTAGTTTCTTGTGGAAAAAGGATGAGTCAAGGCAGTGAGAGAGAAAAATAAGGTGCAAGAACATACAAACAAATTTTACCAAGGGAAACAAACTGGGTAGCAAAAAGAGTGGTCAGAAGTTCTGATGGCTTACACCACACTGACTACTGTAATGAAAAAATTTGGAGACCAAAGCCTGCTGCACATAATCAGCTTAACCTACCTGAGACTCACATCCTACCCCAGGTCAACAGGATTACTACAAAGGATCTATTTGACATCCTAATATTAATCCAAAATTAAATTGATGCATTTCAAAGAAAACACATCTCAGTGCATTTGTTTTCCCTCGTGTCCACAGACTGCAGCTCCTTTCCTCCAGTAAATCATGTGTATGTATTCCAGCCTGGGACACTGTCAGTGCTTTGCAGGACCCTGTACATGGACTAATAGCATCCCTGCAATTAAGAAGTTTCACTATGCTCAGCAGGAGTACTAAATGGAGTACAGACTGCAGAATAAAGTCCATTGAGCCCACTTTACATCTAAAAGCTTTACTCTTCTGCCCACAGACAGCCGATTGTGCCTGTCATTAGACACATGTGTTGCAAGAACTGTGATTCAGCTTCACTGTGAAGATCATATTTCAACAGTTGCTTCATTTGAAATCAGAGTGGCTGGGAGACAATTCTGAGGTTTTGTGTGGCAACAGCAGAAAGGCAAGATAAATATACAGGAAGCACAAGAATTTTTTTGTCAATTCACAGAAAATGAGACTTGTTCAGTCGAGCAAACCATCTTCCAGGCTGGTCTGTGGAGGAAACCAACAGTAAGCAGCACCTGCAAAGCCTCACAGCAGTAACCAGCATCTTATAAATACCAACACAGAGCTTCCACTGCAGGAAATAAAAACCCAGAGGCTGTGACAAATCCAAATTTTACACAGCACTCTGAGAAATTACAGTATGAAGACTGCAGAGTCCTCATACTGTAATGTTTTGTAACTTAGGTTGCCTTTATTATAAAGATTCTTTTGTTCTGCACTTCAACATCTGGTCTAATGTGCTTTATTCCACTGTGCTTTTGGAAAATATGCTGTGGTCACTGACCTTGTTTAATACACTGCTAAAATATGTCACATGCACAGGGCAGTGTTTGCTTGCAGTGCTACCCACCCCATGGCCAAATCCTCCTTCTCAGAACCTTAGAGTAAAAGTAATTAATCACCTCTCTGGTGTACAGGAAATACTTATTGCTTTTTTTAAATAAAAAAAAAAAATCAGATAAACTGGAATTTTCATTCAGCTTTGATAACTAACTACTCTTTTGGGAACTGGCACACAAGGTCAAAACAACTCTCTGCCCACAGGCTTGTTACACATCAGCTCTGCAAATGGGGCTTGCTGTAGGTCTGAAAGCTCCTCCTGGACTTTGGTGTGACAACTGACTCTGTTGGCTACCAGCACAGGATTGTTTGTTGAACAAAGGCTGCTAGTGAACATAACATTTTTAACCAGTGACCTTCTTTAAGCACCTCAGTCACTTTGCTCTTGGGAAAGGTTCTGAGGTGGCTCCCCCTAAAATATAGGGTAAAATCCTTAATTGAAGACAACCAGCCTTGGTGCCTTTATCAGAGTGCCTCCAACTAAGCTGGCTGACTTGGTTGTTGTCATTGTGCTGGGGAATCCAAACCTGCCTATGGAAGGGACCATCGAGACCCAGCTGCACTATCAGGAAAGTATTTGCAAGCATAAAAATTCACCTTTGAAACAAGAATCCATGTCCAACACCAACATCTTCTGCAGCTGTATTGAACCTGCAGCACAGGTTCAATTCTTGTAGAACTGCAGAAAAAAGCCAAGGGCAACACAAAGAAGAGAGCGTGACACTCAACCCACCCCGTATGCAAAAGCTGCCCAAGGTTCATTTGAATTGGATTGTTTTGTTCAGCTCAGTGTTAAAACCATAGTTAAAACCCAGCTACACTCTAGAAACAGTGGAAAAGGAGACAGGAAGATGAAGCAACAAATCCCTCGTGCAATTTCCATCCCATGGAGCAGAAGAATTTGTGGTTTTGCCTCTCTTCTCCTTGGCCAGTGTCAATACCTTCAAACCTACAAGTACAGCTGTCTGCAGCTTCCCAACACAACAGCCAGTTCCTGAGAACAGTCTCCACAAAGTGACCTCCAGTTACAATAACTTCCACATCTGTAAAACCAAGTTTGAACAATCCTAAATCACCAGTCAAAAATGAGTAAAAGGCACCATTTATACTGCATGTTATAGCTGTTAGACTTCAACAGAGGTCCATGTCCTTCCAGGCACAGGCTTTGAACTTCATTTTACAAAAGAGAGGTTCAGATAAGCACTTCAGCTATCTGTGCTTCATGTCAACAGGTACAGGACCTGCCTAGTGTCACAAATCTTTACTTTGCAGAAAGGTCCAATCTGGTTTACCCTGCTTCAGCACTGATTCTTGCAGAGGGGAGATGGGGCTTTAGTTGTGACTGAAGGACCAGTGTAGAAAACTTTGTGAATTTTGCTAAATAACCACATGATTGTCCTTAGCTGGTCACCACTCCCACCAGCCTGGGCATTACAGCACAGATCCAGCAGCCCAAGACCTGACAGCATTCCCATGGTGAGCTGAGCCTCCCAGAGTAAAGGAAAGGTCTCTGGGCTTCTCAGACTGACACACACTCTACAAAAGTGTTTCCCAAGGCAGTGATATTCTGTGTGGCTAGGATGGTGGAATTATTCAGATGTTATGCATTTGACAAGTCTCTACTTGAGGCACGTGTGAACGTTTCCAGCTAACCACTCAAGGCAAACAAGTGCATACAGACTTCCCCTCCCAGTTTGTTAAGAGTATTCAGCAATACTCCACTCTTATCTCTCTCCCATGTAGAAACCTGAAATACTTTATGCTAACAGTTAGTTTCAAAGCAAGGATTAGGGCAAATACAGCCACTGATAACTTCCAGGTCCAACCCTGCTACAACCCTATTCACTGTTTGAGTGCACACGGAGTGTTTTATACTACTGACATTTCTACAAATCAGGATTAAAACCATTCACTGGATTAATACAAACTGTCTCTAATCCAACTAAGCACAACGGATACTGCACTTTTCATGAGCCCTCTCATTTTTCTTCTGTTTCAGCTACAGCCTTTTTAACTGAAACACTTCCAGCTCTGATACTCTGCCAAGGGAGGAACGACAAACTTGGGCAGCTCCCTATTTCTGACCACAAGTGAGAAGAAATCCCATCCTCTCAAGCTGTCTGAAACAAGACTCACTAGAAAACATCAACACAAGAATTACTGGTCAAATAATTGACCTCAGCTGGTCAAGCAACCTGTTCATCCCATAGTCTCGTGACCAAATTTCATGTGCTCTAGGTTAAAAAGTTAGCAATTAAGAGATGTGACTGTTTGCCATGAGAATTGGAAAGCTGCGAGCAAGCAGTGGTGGCTCCAGGCTAGCAAGTAACCTTTGGTTGTACTCCAGCCTTCAGGGACAGATCTCCCTACCAAAGAGATCACCATATATCAAGGGGAACTCAACACAATCTTTGCTGCTGGTGAACCAGAACGCAGAGCATCATTTTGAAAGAAACCTGTCTTTATTTCACATCTCCTTTTATCACCTACCACCAAGGCAATCTATAAATTAAAAAGCTACATCCTCTGAGAACAAAGCAGGTATTCTATAAGTGAAAAACAGATCAGAGGAAAACCTAATTAATTTTCACAGCGTACCATGACTAATCTTGGCATATATGGTACTGGAATAGCAATCACTGAGTACAAATGAAGACAGTGTTGAACCCTGGCCTATTTTTAATCAGATGAAAGCCACAAACGTAGCCATGCCTCTGCTTAGTGTTGCGTTTTCTTCTACCCCAATAGCTTTTACAGCTGGAGAAATAGCTACTTACAGCACTATTCCACTGTAAAAAAAAATATTGCTACTTACAGCTACTGGGATTATTGTCCAGTATGTCACAGAAAAGGAGATCCAGTGGAGGCAAGCTAAGAACATTTTCTGGGGATCTTTAACCCTTTCCAATCTGCATCAGTTCCTCCGAGTCAAGATGTGCTTTGAAATTCCTGATCACCATTGACATGGTATTAAACTCTGTTTGCAAAGTTATGCAGCAAGCCCGTGGCAGAGAAGGAAACAGAACTCTGAAGACCAATTCCAAATAAAAAAACTTCAATTACGTGGTCCGTGACAGTATTTTTAATGACATTTGAAGGCAATACACCAGTGCTGCTGAAGTGATGGTGTACTTCCCTGCCTTAGTTCTGCCATGCAGAGCTATTTTTATTAATACCACAAAGAGTTCACAAAAGCTGTCCTACACAAACAGCAGCTCACAGTTCAAAGCCTTCCTTCCCTTAACAGTGCTTTTTGTATACATTAAGCAAAAATATTGTGAGTGACATTTTAACCTAGCCATTTTAAGGGTCGTAATCATAGCCTGGAGTGTAGAAGTGGAATGCAGACTTATTAACTCTAATTTGCTAAGCCCTGTTTTTAGCCAGGTCATCACATAATAAAGGATTACAAAAATAAGACTTATTTTGTAACAACATTCAGGGCACACACGTATGCAAGCTCCCTCTCCTGTCCTCTACTCCTCCTCCTTCAGCTTCTCATTTACACCTTCCTGGGAGCCAAGGGAAAGGTGGAAGTGGAAGCCTAACTGCTGTTTTAAATGCCTTTGCTTCTCCCCAGTAAAGCAACACTCACCACCATATGTTTCCTCCAAGAAATAAGCTGCTACTATAAGGATGAGAGGTGGAGTGTGAGAGAGATTCGCTCTTTGAGGATGTAATATTTCATGAGAGCTAAGGTGGTATTTCAACTCGCAGGGAACTTTCCTGCTTGTTCCCAACAGAAGCAGCAGCATACTTGTCTCTTGGTGTCTGCTTTTCACTCCTACACTAACCCAAAAGCAGCAAAATGATGATCTCCAATCACAATTAAAATAGCTCTCATGGCCATCAAGAGACACAGGTCGATTCCCCCACTGGAGGTACGTGTGCAGAAAAGGACACACCTTTGGAGTGTTTCCCCGAGGGCCTCTTGGGTAATGACTCCTCAATGGAATGTGTTGATGTATGGAGTACATTCTCCAAGCTGTTGCTGACACTGTTGATGGGGGTCTCAGACCTTGGAGTGACCTGCAAAGAAAAAAAAACCATAAAAATCCAGTAAAATAAACGGAGGGAACGTGCAAACATCACACCTTCCTCCAGAGTGAACAGAGCCACCTGGAAGGCAGTTAGGAGACATTTGGTGCTTTTAAAACCATGGGGTGCTACTATTGATACTCCACAAGTAACAATTCAGGGAAGTTTTTTCAATCAGCAGCTGGTCACAAATCTAGATTATCTTGGCTAATCTGTAAAAGCTACTTAAAGTATAATTCTTTTTTAAACAATAGTCACACAGCAGTCAATTGTGGAGATATTGCAAGACCCTTAACCTCTCCACAGTGCAGTTCTTAACTTTTCAAGAAGAAAAACTAAGGGAAAAGAACTCCTGGAAAACAATTTTTATGCTGTCACCTACCCACACAGATGCAGACTCAAGACATTTCAAAGTACTTCCACACCGATTACATGGAATGAATTCCAATTTAGCCAAACCCCTCCATTTCTTGTCTTTGCCATTTAAAAGCCTGCTATCAGGATTGTACTTCCACGAAAAAATTACACACTAAAAATGCCCAGGCAGAAGGCTGCATCATCAAAACAGACTCCATGGCCTAATATATAACTCCTAAAGAGCCACCTATTACTTGTAGTACAACATTCAACACCTCCCTCACAAGCAAGGCAACTGCTCTCTTGTTTTCTAGGAGATGAGAAGCAGAAGTGGATGAACACTTTCAGCAGCAGGACAGGCAGGAGCACCTTAAAGAGGAAAGTGTGCTTTAAAGAGGTGGTTCAGAGTAACAAAAGCCCTCAAACTAATGTGTTACTTTAATTTCAACTGCCACGCTTTGAAGCGAGGTGAAATCCTGGCACGAAGAGCTGTAATTAGAATTTAATGTGGATTTTAGCCTTTTATAAATCACAGGAGGCAAGGTGCATCTTGATGTAACAAAAGAAGAGATCCTTTACTCGTGGTCACTAACACCAGTGACTACAGGTCCCTGCAAGGGAAAAGGCTCAACTCAGACCCTGATGACTTGAGTCAGTGCCACAAATTAGAACAATTTATGCTTAAAACAATGCTTTTGCTAACTACCATTAGCCTTACGTATTGGCATCCATCACAATACACAATGCAGGTAAAAACAGCACATCCTCACTCTATACAATTACCTATTGTGTGCTCCATTTGAAAACTCATGTTTATAGATTTAGATGCAGTTTAAGGCAGTAGCACAAGGGAGAGACTTGGTGAACTTGACATCCATAACAAAGCTTGTACATGCAGATAAATCAATCCAGAAAGACAGAGGAGTGTCAGAAGCAAGCAGGATTACAAGTATCTGCTTTCCTTTTCAGCACTGTTAGTCTGTTTTCTGATCAAAAAAAAACAAAGTTTACCACTTCAGCAGAGCTTTCCACTAACAACAAAAACTTAGCATCGAGGTTTCACATGAGCCATCAGCCTTAAAGCCTGGGGGAAGGATGGGGAGGAGTTTAAATCTCCTTGCCAAAGTCAGTTTTTACCAAAGCTTCTCTCGCACAGCTCTCTCCTGGAGCTCATTAAACTTTCACTCCAGTGGATTGCTGCTGAGGGGAAGTTCCAGCAGACTGAGCAATGACACCACCATCCTCCTGGCAATGGGGGAGTTCAGAAGAGTGAGAGAGCAACAGAGTGAGCTAGAAAATTAGATTCTGGCCAGGCTGTGTTATCCGAAACAACCTGATTGGAAATCTTCAGAGCAAACAGCAAATACAAACACTCACAGTACTTGAAACTGAGTAAGAACACAGCCACATGGCTTCAGAAAAATCTCCAAGCAAGCAGTTTGTCACAATATATTGCCTCCAATCTTGCATTCCCTTCTCTCCACTATCCTTACAAGCAGCATCGCGTGCAGTCTAAAATTTGCATTTTGTTTACACATAACCTCCAATTCCTTCCATAAAGATTTAATTTTTATATACTTGGTAAAGATTAATTTAGCCCATCTGTCTTCACTGACTGAGCTCATATACTATCTGATTCAGTCGCACATCAAAGCAAAGCAGTTTCAAATTGGCCTAGAAAAATCACAGAGCTCTGATTAGTTCCAAATGGAGCATTTTGTTAGCGAGCTGCCTGGTGTTATAACCAGGAAATCTGACTGCTTAAAGCTTTTGTTCCAAATTTTAAATCATTTTTTCCACTGACTTAAACATACCAATACTGTAAAGGTTTGGAATTGTTTAGGAAAAGTAAACTAATGAAAAATGTTTGGCGAATCAAAGTCTTACTTCCCAAATAGTAACAGCCTTTTTTTTTTTGTTTTAATTTGAGACCAAGCAAACCAGAGGAACAATAACCCAGCAGCTATGAGCTGCAGGAGATACTGTCCTGGGAGGGTTGGGAGAAACACTGACAAAAGCTTAGCAGCAGATGCCCAAGGAGGACTTGTCTAAATTCAACTGTAGAAACTCAGTGTCAGGTAAATTCTGGGAGGAACACTCACCACATTTCAAGACTTGGAATCCCCAGTCTGGGCTGAGCACAAACAACTGCTAATAAGTAGTTACTAGATTCTGAATGAAGAGCAAGACAATCCAGGGAGATGAAGGTTCTAGGAGGAGGTAAGGAAATTGCTTTGGACCTTTTTGGACCTGTACTGTCTCTAAATAAAGCCAGGATGCCATTAAAGAATAAGCATCTGCTGTTCAAGAACTGTTAAAGGCTTGTTTTCTAGAGCAGTAAGAGTCCCCAGTAAAGGTAGATAAGCTGGTGTCACAGAAACCAGGAATGTACAGTCCATGAAGACTCATCCAATACAGCAACAACAGCTCCAGAGGGAGTTGTGCCTACTCCCTCTATAGCAAAGCATCTGGCTCACAGATGGACTTCTGACTTTCCAGATAAAGCTCTAGCTTGTCTCTTGAATTTTAAATTAAACTTGTAGCCATAACTGAAAATAACACAGAGAATTCATCACTACTAACAACTACCCGAGGTTCAGCCTGGATTGTTCCATGTCTCATTCTCCACAGCAATAAAGACAGAATCAAAACTAGTGTCAGCTACTGAAGAGTGCATCCTTCTCAACAAGGCTAGAGGCAGAAGGATCACAGAATGCCACCCTGGAGCTTTCTACCTTCAGGAGTTCAGCATTTAGAAACAATTGCTTTGGCTCAGGACTCAAGGAAAAACACATCAAGGTATCAAAAGTCACTGCTAGAATTTTAGCCACATTTTTCCCTTTTCACCTGTCAGCAAACAACTTTTTTTACAGCAGAGTCCACCTATTTTCTTTGCAGTATCTAAGCCTGTTAGTACATCTCTGATCTTGGGATGGCAAAAAAAGTTCTAGAAAGCTCTCCAAATTCCTTGATTCATCAAAAAGCACACAGGAAAAAAAAAAAATTAAAAAATATCACACAACAAAAATCACTGGGAGCAGTAGCTTTGAGAGGTGCTATTTCTCTTTCAGCCAGTGCTACCTGGAGTGGCTCTGCTACCATCCAAGACAGTGAAAGTCAATAAAGAAAATGGTAAATCTGTGAAGCCAGATTCAGTAACTTTTAGCTTTGCTCCCCAGGGACGGTGCCAAAGATTTAATATAGCAAAGTCTTTCATAAAAATAACAGGGCTGATAGAAGGTCAAACTTAATGTGGTAAGAATTTTACCAAAAAAGCAATTATGTTCCTTTTAAAAATAACTAAGCAGAACACAGAAAACACATGGTTTAATAGTGAACTATTTGCTGACTTAGTTTGAAGTGAAGCCAACACTAAAAATCAACATATCTTACTACCTGAACTGTAACATGACTTATAATTTAAGGAAACAATAATATAGGAACCAAGGGAATAAAGCAGTGATTTCTGTACCTCGTTAGCTATGAAATGTAGGTCAGGCATTAGACAGGAAAAGTGAACAAGATATAAAAGCAACGAGTCAGTTAAGTGAGGCACCAGGGCTGCAGCTAAAATCCACATGAACACATTCTTCCCAGTGATCACACAGGAAAACATTTCCACGTGATGTTCAGTTCTCAAAAGTGGCCAGTGATACACTGAGGCAGTCCCACAAAGAAATCCTTCTGCCAAGACTTGCTTTGGAAGCCTCCATTCTAAATCATTCATGATCATAAACTGACTTCTGTGCTCGAGACTCGTGCAGGTCACACAGAAGAGTGAACTCAGGCGTTGCATTACTGAAGTTTAGGGTGAGGAGAACCAGTCAACTCCACTCACTCTTGCCAGTTTCATATTAGGGGGTATTAACAGCAGCTTATTTTGAAGTTAACACCAAGGTCTTTAACGTGGTGCAATCCTGTTTGGAAAAATGCTCCAGCAGAAGCTTGATGGCAAGGATACAGCCCTCACACGTGTAAGGCAGATAAGCTGCTACTTCCCAATGCAAGAGTATAACTCAGGTTCCCAAATACATTGAAAAATAAAGGTATTGCTATCACTCAGATATCAATCTAGCAACATGTTCCATAGGCCAAGTCTGAGCCAGAGTCAAGAGCAACCAATGCCAGGTCCTGAACTCAAAATCTACTGAGATGACAAAACCAGGAGGAGCAAGACTAAGCAACTTCTTCCTCGTAGCAGCAACAAGCTATTAGTCTGCCCAGCTGCTTGTGAAACCACAGCCTCAGGCTCCAGCTCTGCATTTCTTCACACGTGCAAACACCTGACTGTGCTCCCACTGGAAAATCAAAATCTGAAACTACTCCTTTTGAAGACCTGGGCTCTTCCACAAGGATGTTTAAGATGCACTCACAAACACACCTAACTTTTCACATATCTAGTAAAGTCCTCCATGCTGCTCAACACTTAAATTTACAGCTGTGTAGTTGCTTTGTTGGAGTGGGAAGTGAATGCAACTGAAAGTGTTTGGTTTGGGCTAGAAATTTATGCAGTTACAACAGCCAGGATCTACCAAAAAAAAAGTAAAAAAGACATAAGCATCAATCAAGATGTTTCAAAAGGTCCCATACCTATTCCCATAGGAAGGTGGTAAAAAGGTCTCCATCTTTGAGCACAAAGGGTGAAGAGGCAATTCACAGTGAAATGGGATAATAGATCAGATGCTTTTGTCCTGGGAGGCTATTACTGGAATGAAATGAGGCATGCAGCACTTAAATGCTCTGGGACAATCACACACCTGCTATAAGGCTCCATTACAGTCAGCAGAGCAAACAGAGCACGAAAGTCTGGGCTGTGTTTTATAGGCTAAGTCACTAAAAATCCCTTGCTTAAAGAATTGTGAATACTTTGTTAACACTAGGAACATAAATTCATCACAGAGTAACCAGATATTAATTACACTTTGCTCCTTCTTTGCCATCCGAGACACTCAAAAGAAGCATTTGAAACAACTCCCCTTTGCACAAAGATACTCACTGAATCCCTCAGCCCAACAAGTTCAGCTGCACTCTGCAAAGTTGTTTCAGGATTCTTTAACATTAGTTAGTGCAATGTTTTCTGCCACCACTCATTTCAAACTGCTGGACAGGCTGCGAGTGCAACCAGTTCACTCACACCGTGCTCATTCAAAGCACTTTCATTTTAAGACTTCTGGTACATCAGGCATATTTTTTTTTAAAAGGCAAGATGACAAGGAAGCTATTTTATTTTCCCATCAAAACAAATGAAGTCTGAATCTTATAAACCAATCATTAAAGCCACCTCAAAACCAAAACTGATAACCGGTTATAAACATGACCTTGAGAGAGAAACCACTGCAGTGATGGGCAAGTAAGTCCCTATTTCTTCACCACCAAAAGCTAAAAGCAAGGCCACCAGAAGGGAAGCAAGATCTCCCCACACTTCCCAAGAGAATTCCACAGCTAGCATGGTCCTATCTGCTATACAAGCCTTTAGCTTGACATCTGGGTTTAAAACATTAATATTATGCTGACTTTTGCTTACTTAGGTGGCCAGCACACGGGTGGGAAGTTGCCCCCACAGGGTCAGTACTTGCATTTGGGAGGTTAAAAAACAGTCAAAGAAGTGATTCTAAAATCTCCTGAAGTGCAACCCAAGCCATGGCACCATAAGCCTTTCCCTGGTAGAATGGTTCGGTGCCACTCTGGCTTCTTCTCCAACACCTCAGATGTTAACAAGGTTGGCA
Source organism: Merops nubicus (assembly GCF_000691845.1). NCBI lineage: Eukaryota > Metazoa > Chordata > Aves > Coraciiformes > Meropidae > Merops > Merops nubicus. The sequence goes on along the minus strand of NW_008613161.1, from coordinate 6,847 downwards.
GAAGTTATGTGACAAGTCACAAACTCACTGAACCTCATTTCCCCCTCCCTCCCCTCCTCAATATCCACTTCAGTAATGGCTTGAGTGCAACAAGACTACTTATGGCAGAAAAAAGACAACACCGGAAAGGGCTCAATACGCACGAAAAACATCCACTTTCACTATTTATCATCGTGGCTTGGCAGGTCTTTAATTAAAATTAAGATCTTCCTCTTAAGTAATTGATCTCATTATTTCTGGACCACTTCAGCTATTTACAAAAGTCCTGAAGCCCTGTACTGGCCAGAACACCTGTTAAAAAGTTTATCCCTTCCAATGCTTATTAGTGGATAATCACGTTAATGGCACCACAGGAAACATTCTGTTTTAGCAAGAGGCAAGAGCAAGGAATTTAGATGCTTGCTCCTTACAAAATCCATGCAAAGGGATGCAGAGCCAGAGCATGTAACATCTCTTTGTTAGATTTAATATCCTTTCCCAGTCTAAATAACTTCAGCTCAAATCCCTTCAAGTCTTTTGCCAAAAAGTCAAATTCTAGTTTGAAGTGTGACAATAGCTCTCATTTCCACAGATGAATTAGATTGAGCATTTCTAGAATAAGGTTCTATGTATTCACAGAAACTCTTATCTATATTCTTGGGAGTAGCATTCCTGTATTCTCTGGTTTTTAAGAGAAAAAGCACTCACAAGCAAGTAGCAAGATGAACTCTGCAGTGTTTGAACATGGAAGATGACTGAACACATCTCTTTGAACAAAGAAAAGGATCACAGCACTGAGAAGCCCTGAAAAGAACCAGAGCTCTGCCCTGCTAGAAAGAGGCAGTGCTGTGTCAAATATCCAGCTAAAAGATGGCAGGACCTCAGTTTTAGCAGTTCAGACACTTTAAAAAAAGCTAAACCAAATGGTTAAATGCTTCCAAACAAGGATGCTGTTCAGAACCTTTGAAGTTAGACACTGGAATGCTTGTTAGGTGTGGTTAACTACTGCTGGCTTGCTTCTCCAAGCAGGATCTGCACACAGCTTGTACACTAATTCAGTCAAAATACTCTGAAGGCTGGTACAGCCCAAAACATCCAACACCCTACAACAGGCATTTTTATTCCAGAAGAGATGAGGTCTACTTCAGTGTCACTTAAAAGACAACTAACAGCTACAAGGTAATTAGTGGAAAAAAAGAATAAATTTTAAAAGTGAAGCAGAATGAGCTTTTAAGACAAAAACTTCATTCAGCCTGCATGAAAAAAAAAAAAGGGGGGGGGAAAAACAGTTCACGGAAAAAACAACATCATTATTAGCTCAACACATTTTTTTGGCTGCTCTGCCCCTGATATTTGGATGTACAGGCCACTTCCCCAGCAAACTAATTCAAGTTCTTAAATTCCGAGATGATCACGTAGCATATGATTAGGCAAAGTGAATTTGGTGGTAATTAATACTCCATGAGACCATTGTCCTCCAAGGACTCCTTTATAGCTTAAGCTCATTTCTGGAAATATTGCAAGTTTGAGACTGAACTGTTTTATTGGAGTCACCAAAACTTTCAGACAAGAATATCAGCAAGAAATGAGCCAGAAGCGGAAGCCTGGTATTTGTTAACTCATCAAGAGGTGGTGCAATCCACCTTGCCTCAAGCACCCAGAATACTGAAAGGACATCCAAAGACTAGCACATGTCACCAGCTGGAAGCTCCAAGACTCATCCCTACAGCTCTCAAGTTTAGTTCCACGTGTTTTTGAAAGTGAGATCATTCCAGAGATAACTACCCACAATCAGGGAGTAAACACCTCTAAACCTAACTAGCAACTCCTATTAGGTTAATGTGGTAATCTACAAAAACTATGAAATACCTTCAGGAGGCTAAAAATTGGGGCTTTCATGATTTATCCTATCCCTGCAAAGCTACACTGCTTACTCTGTGAGAGCCTAAGGACTCAAACCCAACAAATGATAGTTTTTTTCCAACTCATCATCCACAGATGAAATAAAAATCTCTGAAGATTATTATTATAGACAAAAATTCAATTATATTATAGAAGATCCACTGTTTCTGAAGATGGCACATGTAACATCTTCATTCACTCGTAGCAAACAGTGCAGAAGGGTGAAGGCATTTGAAATGCACCTCTCAGATCCACACAGCTCCCAATATAGTCTTTAGTTATTTCCAAGTTTTAGATGAGTCTGTGGAATTAACGTGGGTGAAAAAATAGCATCTTATGCTATAAACTTGAAATAGCCATTGGTGCAGTACTTGGAAGCTGTATTTGAAATACAAGGTGCCAGATTCATGAATAACTTCTCCTCTAGTTCTCCAAGTTATGTCCTCACTGTTACTAATGCATGTAGACTTCTTGAGAGCACATGCAGCCCATGCAGAGGTTCATATGATGATGTCTGGATGAGCTCCAGCAGCCAAGTAGGTCCTAGTATGTGATTATTCACAAGACACAAGCCTAAGGGTTTCTGTAACAACAGCATCACTACAGCTTACATCACTGCTTTAAGTTTTCACCTATAGCAAAAAGAGATGTCCATTGCCACAAGCTGTACACAGCCTGAAAGGGTGGTTGAAGCTGTTGGGAGACAGTTTTGAGGCATATCCCCCTTTCTCTGTGGGTCACAAAGTCAGCAGTGACAGTTTGCCTATCAAAGCACCCTAATAGGGTGCAGCACAGCAGGAGGCACTCGGCTACTGGTTTTCAGGTGCCCCAGTGCTTCCAGCTGCCCCTGCTACACCAGGAGAGCAGCAGTTTGCAGCTCTAAGCACTGTCTGTCAGCACAGAAACGAGTCTTCAGATGCCAGGCTCTAAGTGCTGGCCAGAAAACCACTCTCTCTCCTTTGTGGCAAAGGCATAGAAGACAGCTGAATAGGCATCTGAAGGTGCAAAACCAGCCTGAAAACTCAGCTGCAGCATTTCCAGTTAAAAACAAGCCCATGATTGTTAATCCCGGGAATAGAAGTTTTTTAAAAGACCTTGTTCTTATTAGATGTATGTTTGGGCTTTATTTCAAGACAATTTGCACAGTTTCAATTTTTTAACCTCAGATTTTATGCCCGTGAGCAAAATGTTTGAAGAATCCACAACTGGAGTCCTGCAAGCATTGGCACCAAAGCCAGAAGAAAATACAGGACAAGACAAGGGGCAGGAATTATCTTTACAGAGCCCAAAGCAACAGCCTGCTGCAGAGAGGGCAGCCTTCTCCCTGCTGAGGGCAAGGAAACTTCACCTTCATTTTGTACTATCAAGTCGAAACCATGAATTTAATCATTTCTGACCTACTTAAGGCCAGCCACAGCCACCTCTCCCTGTAAAGTTACCAGTCAGATAATCCCAGAACAATCTCGAAAAGCAACAAATTAAAGCAAAAAAATATATGGGCAGTTGTTCTGAGCCTCCTTGCATCACTGGCCAACTTTAAATGTGTTCACCTACCCCAAGGCAATTTGAAGAATGATGAGAAATTTACAGTCATTTTATATCAAGTGCTCAGTCTCTTCACTATTCTACACAATTTATTTTTGAGTGATTTCACTGGAAGATGTGAAAGAGAGAGGAGATGGAAAGAGGACTGCAAGCTCAAGTCCTCTGGAAAAAAGCTGTAGCTAATATCAAGTTAGATCATATTTTAACAGGACTGCCTAAGCAGAAGCAGCACATTTCAACTTGTTTATGCAAAGAGAACAAAGAGCACTGGTCAACTTCTTTGTTGCACCTCCCTGAAATAACTTAAATCATTAGTAATTGTGATGGACCTCTGGTTATACAGAAAAAACAGGTGTATTCAGACCAGTGTTAGTCTCTATTCCCACACCAGGCAGGAGGGAAATGCTGACTGGTAACAAGCCCTGTTCACAAAGAGCTCCCTCCTCACAGCCCATTGTGCATCCTCTCCACTCCAGCTTCCCAAAGTCTCCTGGGACCTCAGTGGTGACTTCTCCAGCTCATTTTCAAAGGATGAGCTCCAAGAGGTTTCTGCTTGAGAACTGAGGAGCAGCGTTCAGACATTTCAACACAGGGTGCTGCCTCCAAGCACCAGCTCAGCATGGCTCAAGCTGTAGTAAAGTAACAAGAGGGATGAGAAAGAGCTGGCACTGGGGAGGAAACTCTCCTCCAGTTCTGGAGAGGATGAGGAGTGCAGAACTCAGGGCTGGCAGCAGCCCAGGGCAGCTCACTTTCTCTTGACATCCCCGTTGGTTGTTTTCTAGGTGATGTTACAACACGAGTATTGTCACAACACAACTTGGTAACATCACAAGATTGAAGTCCCCAGTGCTGGAATTTATTTGTGCAGATTTAAACAGGGCTGAATGGAGAAAGACTTTGGGGTTTTTCCACTTCCTTCATCCAACTCCTGTTTTAAGCCAACTGCTTACTCTAAAAGTCACGAAATTACCCAGCTATTCAACAGGGACAAAATTTAACAGTCTTAAAAAAAGGAAGCCTGTATCTGTTCAAACAAAATGCATTGTGAAAATCTGTGAAAGCAAAGTCACCTTCTTTGTTCTCTCTTAACTACTCCCTGCTTAGCAATCTGTGTTCTTCAACGCCAGCTTCTTAGGGAAAAAAAGTATTTTTAAAGAGCCACCCCTTCAAAGAGTTCAGGGAAAAAAAAAAACCCAAAACGATCATCAACAGACTGTCCTCTGTGCCTTACTGCCAGCACAAAAAATGGTAGGATGGATCCTCCGTCCATCTTAGACTGACAGAAATAGTGCTGGAGTTTCTCAGCTGCCTAAATCCTGCACTATTTGTGAAGCTCTGAAAGCAACCTCTAAAAAAAGTGTTCCTGTGCCTGCGTAATGTTATCTCTTTTCTTTCTTTTTTTTTTTTTTGCTCATCTTATTTTGAGAAAACGTGTCTACCACTCACAGCCTCTCCTTTCAAACCTGGGGGGCCATGAATCTTTTGAATAAGGGAAGTTGCAAGCAGTTAACGATCTGAAAGGAAGCTTCTTCTGGTTTTAATTATACCCCTTCTACATTCCGTGGGAGATATTCATCCCATCTATGTTTGAGCCACATAGACGTTTAAATTGAATAAGGAGGCATTCCCATATCCTGTTCTTTCCCCTTAAAATCTTGAGAATAAGGAGGCATTCCCATATCCTGTTCTTTCCTCTTAAAATCTTGAGAATAAGGAGGCATCCCCATATCCTGTTCTTTCCTCTTAAAATCTTTAGAATAAGGAGGCATTCCCATATCCTGTTCTTTCCCTTTAAAATCTTGAGAATAAGCACTGTTTGAGGATAGAGGAAAGGAAGACAAACAGAAATGTGAAGTTTAACAATACTCCTCTAAATTTTAGAATCCAAGCAGTGGCACTGAAAGAAACATGAAATTGGAAGGAAATCTGTCTTCAGGAGGAGAATGAACATAGACTGAGACAGAAATCTGAAATTCAATGATCAGCTTAGTGGAACCTGAACCGAGCCCTCAGAAACAGCTTTATTTAGGATACTGTTCCAATTTAGGGATTTTCAGAGCCTTTATGTACACACTATCTTCTTTCTTAGTAGAAGGGTAACGTAGTTATCTGCTGACTGAGTCTGTACATCCTCCAAAGATGCAGCTGATAACATCCACCCACTTAGCTGGTACTTAGTTTGAACTTTCAAGCAGGTTAAATTCAGTCCAGAAGACAGTTGGACTCCCTCGGTTGTTGCAGGCTAAGAGCACTTAGGCAACAGTAACATAACTAATTACTAACAGCACCTCTTAAAATGTTACTGGCGAGCTTAATTGCTGGCAATTCAACGAAGGAACAGCAAGTTAATGACGGTGAACCACTGGCATCAGGAGGAATACTCGAGAGATTCAGGGCGACTGCAACATTTCTTGAAGTTTAGCCTCGGAAATGCAAAACATTAACCTCCCATTCGTCTAAACAAGACCCAGACTCACTGAGATGCCTTGGCCACTGGACAGCTACTTCCACAGCTGAGCCTCCCTTCAAGCTTCTTCAGGGAAACTTTAAAATAGATGTTTGCCCCTGAAACTAGAGATGCTACTCGTTTGTTTCTCCTACTAAATCACCCAACCTGCAACTGGCAGCACTGTCCCCTCAGCAGATACACTGCCAGAGGCCATCGGTGAAGGTTTATAGTGCTGCCTGTTGATCAGCTTGTGAAACCCTTTCCATTTAAACATCACGAGCCTCTAAAAACTCCACGGACCTCCTCTTTTCACCCTCCGTTGACCATCCCCACCATCAACCAAGCAACTCATCTCTGCCAGTCTCAGAGTGCCATTTATCCCTAGAATACCCGTGCTAAAAGGAAGGTTTAAATCGAGAGCAGGAGACAGCAGCCAATGCCCCGCAGCAGTGCCATTTTGGCGTGCCAAAGCAGGGGACCCACCTTGTGGCAGCCCGGATAGGTTGCCATGGTGTTGAGGGTAGAGGTGCTGGGATTCTTGCTGGTGCTGGCCATGATGTTCTGGATCTGGGTGAGCTCTTGCCTCAGCACCTGTTTCTGGTGGAAGCTGAAAGCGGGGTGGTTGGACGCCATGGTGAAGAGCAACAGGAACTCATCCCCTGTGCGGCCCTCGTTGAGTTGTAGCCCATAGTTGTTGATGACGGAGTCGATGTGGGTGAGGGTACGGAAGAGGACCCCGGCC
>NW_008613161.1:0-205 GCF_000691845.1 Merops nubicus | reverse complement strand
AGAGAGACCAAAAGTTTGCTGCGTACCGCCTCGTCCGTCAGGTTGGTGAGGCTCCCCAGGTCGGCGGGGTTGTTGGCCTTGATTTCGGAGTCGCGCAGGGAGTGGTAGTCCTTGCGGGCCAGGTCCTCCAGGCAGGCTCCCAGGAAGCGCAGCTCCAGCGGGATGCAGAGGTCCAGGAGCCCGCAGAGGAACTCCACCCGCTGCG
>NW_008613160.1:7599-33421 GCF_000691845.1 Merops nubicus | reverse complement strand
TATGATTCTATGATTCTATGATTATTGAAAAAAGATGAGTTCAAGTAATTGTCTGATTACACTTCTACTTCTTTATTAGGTGCCTGCTTCTATAATTCAAAATATTTAAGTGTTTGGCGTCCTTTTATCTTTATGATATCATGTCATCTGTGTTTCTCAGCAGATTTACAGCAAGTAAATCACTACTTGCTGTCTCTGTTTTCTCTTAAAATTTGTCTTCCTGTACATTTTTTCTAGGAATTAGGTGGTTTTGACATTGTCAGAAAAAGGATCAGATTTCTCCTGCTTTTTTTTACCCATCAGTATAACATCATTCTTTGTTTTTCTGGTTTCTCCCAGAAATTTCTCAATGCTGCTTTTCCTCCTCCTTACCTTTTTTCTCAGGTTTTCTTTCCAACTGGAGTACATACCTTTAAATAATATCATGACTTGTTATTTTTAACTCTAAAAACAAAACAAAACAAAACAAAACAAAACAAAACAAACAAACAAAAAAACCACAATTAAAACAAAACAGAATGCAAATAATACATTCTGAACTCCTCTGTCCTTCATTTCTAAACCTCTATTTTACTGTGATGTGACTTTTAGGGATTGAGCTCTTTCTGCTAAACACCTGTACTCCTCAGCCTCTAAGAACAAAGCAGTTAACAACATTTTATTTCTAATAAAATTCCTGAATTATTTATAAATCTTTCTAACCTTATCAAAAAGGTATATAAAAAGAAATTAACCCCTTCCTTGTTAATGTAATTATTAACAGGAGGGACTGATCTTTCAAGAATGTTATCTTCTCTACAGTAATTTTGGCATCGATGATTATTAGGCCTTACATAAATTTCACATATTGTTACAGTGCAGGGTAGAGCAAAGAAAGATCTTAAATACATCAGCCTCCTGGCTGATGTATACTGGAAGATAACTTATCCCATATTCATCTCACTAGAAGGAACTAGCTTCCTCTGATAAAAATAAACTCAAAACAAAACTAAAACACTTTAAGTGCACTAGATTATCCTTAGGATTTAAATGCTTCACCCTGGTCAGCATTAGAGACTTCATCTCTACCCATGCCTTCAGGATGAGGACATAACTGCAAATAGAGTATGCTATATCTTCAGCAGAAAAACAAAACCACAAGTACAAAACCATTTTGTCTAATTTTGAGACAAAAGGAGGGATAGATTTGTTTTTCTAGTTATTTTTTCCAGGGTGTTTCACAATAGGAGCTAGAGTGCACAATTACGTAAATTATTAATTTTTAACAAAAGGTGATCGAATTTGGATTCATAGTCACTAAAAATGAACAAATTCATACTTGTACATAGAAAGATACAGAAATATGCAATGTATCAGAATCAAGTTCAACTAGATTTAGAGGTTTCCCAGCTTTAGTCTAATGTCATTGATTAAATTTAGTACTTAACCCTGTGTACATTGGAGAAACAGCATGAAAAAATCCAAAACTGCTTTTAGAAAATCATCTCACTTGTGAAAGGCACATGTTTCTTGTACAGTGTCCCAACAGTGTCGACATTAATTCTATAATACAAAAATGTCTAATTAGAAAAAATTTGATAAGCAGTCAGTTATCTGCATTAAACATATGTGTCACCATTCTTTGTACAAGTAAACCTATTATTTCTAAATGAAATCAGAGCCATTAGATGAGAAAGGCTTACTGAAATAGAACTTTCTTCATTACTAAGCAAAATTGGGGATTTCTATTCCAGAGGGGAGCACACATATAATTTCAAAGTAAATGACAGTAATAGACATAATTAGCACTATGAAGTGTTCAACAGTCTTGAGGAAATTAGTATGTCTTGAGTTTGAATTGACTAGATTACTTCTTAGGTATTGCAAATAGGTATTAAGTATATTAGCGTTTTAAACAGGCTTATAAAGAAATGCTCCAAAAAGTAACACTGGAAAATTAATCTGAATAGATTGTGAAACTCTTTGCATGATTAAAGGCTGCTTAAAATTAGGTTTCTTCCCTGATCTTCATTCAGTCATGAAACATTATTCATCGATCATGAAAAAAACCTGTAAAACAGGGCTCAGTCATACTGTTGTAAAAAGGATTTCTATATAGCGCTCATGTGTGACAGAAACAGTTTAACTGTCTAAAAAAAAAACCAAACAAAAAAAGGCTTTATTCACCACTATGCATTCTTCTTTGTGGCTGCTAGGTTTTGGATACTGATGTCTTAATGATTTCCACAGACAATAAGAATATGCTATTTCACCAAAACCCATGTTGTCACAGGCTAGTGTTTCAATATTTGTCCAGCCTATCTTTGGGAATACTAACCAGCTTAACCAGGTTTCTTTCATGTTTCTAATATATGTTCGAGTAACTACAGTATCTTTGGAGTAATAGTCTTATAAGGCTTTATAAAGTCAGATGATGAAGCTTGGAATTCAGCAAAACTTTGCAATTCTTTTAATGAGGTAGAGAGGCAAACTAAGGCAAAGTAAAGGTGACTAGGATGCTGATGCTAATTTAGCCTTGACCAGTTATTTTCCATACAGGTGCCAGATATGTGTTTGATTTGCAGTAACAAAGAAGGAAGGAAAATGTGCACTATATGCTATCCCCATTAGGATGAGAAAGGAACAAAGAAGTATTGATGATATCCATTCCTCTATTATCTTATAAAAGAGGCCAGGCAGCCCTCTACCTATGTAGCACAAATGAAAGCAAAGTTGGTGATTTTGATAACTTTGACTTGCAAATACATTATCCTTCTCAATCACACTAAACAAAATTGTATTTCCAGGAGTGTGGAATTAATATACAAATGATATAGTGATTATTTGGAAGAAAAATAACCACAAACAAAACAAACAACGTGTCCCGTGTTTCAGTGACAAAAGTAACTTGTTTCAGAGACTGAACGTGGCTTGCAGTCATATAGTCAGGTCTTCTTTAGCTAGGATGCTATCTGTAGGCATTCAACTATCTTGTTGTGCTTTTATTTCTGACAAGCAGTTTTGCTGAGACTGAAACAATGTCATTTTTTTGACACAATAAATGATTAATTTCCTGCCTCACTTCTTTGTTCAATGAAGCTAGTGTTTTCATTTCTGGGTTCTTGCTATATTTTTGTATGGATAATCTGTAAAAAAAGCTTTGGTTTACAGTAGCAGAGATTTAAAAAAAAAAAAAAAAAAAAAAGCTGAATTATATCAATGGGTGCTTTGGTGGAAACAATTAAACCTCAAATATCTGAAGATGTGTTTCAGTAAGCATCTATGCAGACCATATTGGCATGTTGAAAAAATGCTCCTAACCTTACCATTCATTTTACATAATTTTTGTGGTGCATAAATGTCATGGTTACAGGGGCTGGGACCAGTTTATCCTTATGTGGGTAGAACCAAAAACTGTGTATTCTATCGCCTCTGTGTCACTGCTGTTAAGAAAATCATGGGTAGCAGCTTCCCAGGACAGACCTCACACCCCAGGCTATAACAGATAAGGAAAGAGGTCAGGGGAGGTGTTAACACCTTCCCACCCAGCAGGAGGAGTCCTCCCTGTTAATGGGCCCATCCATGCCTCACCCCATGACTCATACAGAGCTCCCCCCAGGAGCTATTTCTGTTTAATGGACCATCAAGGACCCACTGCATGACTCATAGACTGATATCAACCCATTGTGAGATGCTCTGCCCAGGGGGAGGAGCCAAGTGCTCCCACCTGGATATAAACTGGGGTTCAGGACAGCACAGGCTGCCTTGCCCACTGGATTTCCAGAGGACAAGAGCTACCAGATCTTTTCTACGAGATCACTACTTCATCTGGACTGCTACCACCACCCTAACTACACAGTGTCAGGTTGTATTCTGACTCTGTCTGTGGTTTCCCTTTGTATTATTACATTTATTTTATTTTTTTTCCTATTAAATTGTATTTCTGACTTGGAGTCTCTCACTGGTTTGCTTTCAAGCCATTACAATAAATAAGTTAAGAGTTTTTCTCTACAGTGAGAAAACTTTTTTTAAAAGCCCGAATGTTCAAACCTTTGGATATCTAGGAACAGGTTTAATGAGGTTTGGTAAAATTTTTCAGGAAGCATTTTGGACGACATGAATGTACTTCCTGGGACATTATTATTAGGACAAGGGACAATGGGCATAAGCTAGGACAGAGGAAATTCCACCTAAGCTTAAGTGAAAACCTCTTTACTGTGAGGGTGACAGAGCACTGGAACAGGCTGCCCAGAGAGGTTCTGGCATCTCTTTCTCTGGAGACTTTCAAAACTCTCCTGGATGCAATCCTATGCAAGCTGCTCTAGGTGAACCTGCAGGGGGGTTGGACTGGATGATCTCCAGAGGTCCCTTCCAACCCCTTAACATTCCACGGTTTCTTGTTTGCTGTGAATGTTTAATTTCTCAGATATTTTATCCATGTACATTGATTTCTTAGTTCTGCATCACTGAAAATTTACTTTCCTGTTTTTTCTGGGCATTTGTAAAAAAAAATACAAATAAATCAGTAACAACACAGCTTGTTTGCTGCTACAATTTTCATGATAATTTACAGTATTTTGAGCAAGAATATTTGGTGAGAAACAGCCATACACTTTCATTTTCAAAGACACTATACATTGCAATTATTTGCCAGTATGGACATGCATTATATCACTTTAATGTTCTTGGTAAAATTGTGCCACTTAGTTCATTTATAGTGCCTCCTTATTTAGTTATTTTTTTCATTAATTTTGCATAGCAGAATATAGTAACAAGATTTATGGCATTTGAGATTAGCTGTTCTGATTCCAATTTAGTTTGCTAGAAAAGAAAATATGCACAAATTGCACATGAGCAAATTGTGGTTAGTGTTTAGTCCCCTAAGTTAGTAAATATTGCTTTGTTCTTTTAGTAGTTCTAGAGGCACTGAAGATCTGTGTGCTCTTCTATGAAATAAGGGCTGTTCCCATTCTACAGAATGCCCTATTTATTCCTTCTTTATTTTTAGAAGCTGCATTTTTTTTCTGGATTTATTTATCTGAAATAACCTAACCACATTAGATCCACATCTCTTGTTTTCATAAGTTTCTTAAAAGAATAGGGCAATATCATTGTATCTTCTATTTATAGGAGTGTGTTTTTGTAACAGTACAACAAAAATCTATAGAGCCCTCACCATAAAATATAACTAACAGGAAATTGGTTTGTTTATTCAGAAGTTAAAACAATTTTCACATTTATTTTCAACCCAGTAGAGACGAGCAGTGAAATATTAATATTAAGAAAATCCTCAGAATGTTTTTCTTATAAAACCATGAGGTTTATTTTGCATTTTTGAGCATAGCAGTGCGAGGAATGTATTTCTTAAGTAAATTTTATTAATCAGATAAAATGACCAAAATGTTTCGAGTTGAGATGCCCTTAAAACATAGAAGATTTCCCCTTATAATAAGCACAGTTTGGGCATCAATGTTGCAGTCTTCACATTTGGGTTAAACTGTTGCCTAAACTAACAGAAATAATTCTGACCAGTGTTCACGAGGCCAAGGCCATGCATTCTCTTCTGGGACAGTCTGTGCCAGTAAAAAGCTACTATTTACTATCTTTCCCCCATAGGTTACTTCTCCTTACAGTATACTAAAAAAAATTAAAACCTTACCACCATAATCTCTCAGCCTAATTGAGATGCTAACAAAGAACTATTGTTTAAGTTAAACTAGGTCATTTTGCCTGAAGGTTAAGAATCATTTGTCTGCTCCCTGAGTGCATGGTTTTCATTTTATACTAGTACATTACATGCCATCTCTACTTACTAGTTTAAAGTGCAAGTCAGCATCCTCAACATCATCCACTTCTGACTAGACAGATATTTTGACCTATTTATCTACTTTGTTTTGCAATAGTGCTTGATAAAATTTTCAATAGAATCATAGAAAGTCTGGGCTGGAAAGGACCTCCAAAAGTCATCTAGTCCAACACCCCCCCTATAAGCAGCGATATCTCCAACTAGATCAAGCTGCTCAAAGCCTCATCAAGCCTGATCTTGAATGTCTCCAGGGATGGGGCCTCCCCCATCTGTCTGAGCAACCTATTCCAGTGATCTACCACCCTCATATTGAAGAACTTTTTCCTAATGTCTAACCTAAATCTACCTTTTTCTAGCTTAAAACCATTACTTCTTGTGCTGTCACTACAAATCCTTGTGAATAGCCCCTCCCCTGCTTTATTGTAGGCCCCTTTCAGGTATTGGAAGGTTGCTATCAGGTTGCCCCTGGAGCTGCCTCTTCTCAGGCTGAACAACACCGACTCTCTCACCCTTCATAAGAGAGGTGCTCCAGCCCTTTAATTATTTTCGTGGCTCTCCTTTGGACACACTCCAGCAGGTCCACATCCTTCTTGTGCTGGGGGCTCCAGAGCTGGACACAGGACTCCAGGTGAGGTCTCACCAGGGCAGAGTAGAGCAGCAGGATCACCTCTCTCCATCTTCTGGCCACGCTTCTTTTGATGCAGCCCAGGATGTGATTGGCCTTCTGGGCTGCTGCTGCACATTGGTGGCTCATGTTCAGCTTCTCATTTACTAGTACCCCCAAGTCTTTTTTCCAAAAGACTGCTCTCTATCATGTCCTATCCCAGCCTGTATTGGTAATGTTGGTTGCCCCTGCCCATGTGCAGGACCCTGCACTTGGCCTTGTTGAACCTCATGAGGTTCACCTGTTCTTGCCTGTTGAGATCCCTCTGGATGGCCCCCCGTCCCTCTGGCATATCAGCTGCACCACCCAGCTTAGTATCATCAACAAACTTGCTGAGGGTGCACTCGATGCCACTGTCTGTGTTACTGATGAAGTTAATGTCCTCGTTGACTGTGGAAGGGGCTTTGTCTCACTGATTACTGTCTCATGGGCCATCCACTTGAGACCTGTGAGGAGAGAAGTTGCCACTGCAGATTGAGACAAAACAATTGTTCAGGACCTTGGTCATCTTCTCATCTGTTGTTACTAACTCACTGTTGTTGTTCCTCAAGGAGGAACTGAAAACTGTGTACTTCTATGCCTGTTTAATAAAATGGAAAGAAATTGATGCCCAGAATTATCACTGAGAAACTGTTGCTAAAAGCATAGTAAGCCTTCAGCTTTATTTTTCTCCCCCATTCATTTGCTTTTTTTCTGCCAGAGCTGTAACTCTGCATGCCTGCATGCTTAGACAGTGTCTGTGCTTTCCTAGTCTTGAAGTATACTTGTTTTTTTCTTAATGAGCATTACGATTGTTTTGCAATGATTATTCTAATAAATAAATTAACCTATTAATACGCCAGTTGACATTTACTTACATTTCAAACAGAGTTCTTATGACTGACCACCTTTTGCAATTAAACAAGGTCAAAGTGCATAGCTGCTAACACAACAGCACTACATAAGTCCAAGTCCTCAGAGAATCCCCTAAGGATCTAGGCTTTTGTTCCTAATTCAATCTTTAGCCAACAATTGAAAACTGTAGGATTAGAAAATGAATTTCAGAGCAATTACCTAGGAGAAAGTGTTATAATCAAGAGACTGGAGAATAGAAATGTCTCAGAAGTGTCTGAGAGTTTTGCTCTTTCCACAGTTTGACTGAAATGTATTAAATAATAATCTCTGCATATTGAGAGATGAACAATTGGAATAATACTTCTAAAATACATTCATGTTAGAAATGAGCAGTCTTTAGAAACCCCATAACTGTGACAATTTTGGTGAACTAACATAAATGCAATAAAGCCTCACTGTTATTTTTTTTTAAATATTTCCTTCTATTCAGTGCTGATTAAAGACTATTAAGAAATTTACATAAGTATAGTAACTACCATTGAGACATCATCACTAGAAGAACCAGCATTTATTAGCAGTTACTACTAGAATCTAGTAATAACCATGTGCAAACAATCGCTGTGTGGTATAAAGAGTAGCCATACACTGAGAACATATTCTTATTTTAGACTGCTCTGGGAGTGCTGCAATTTGTCTAATAGAACAGTTTCTTAAGAATATCTGTATCATTGGAAGTTTGTTATTTCTTAAACATACAGAGATCAGAGAGCCTTTGAGTATACTGTGTTACTACAATACTCCAGAGCCAAATAAAATATTGTGTGTTTGAACACTGGTCTGGCTGAATTATATTTTCACAGGACTGGTTTAGATTTAAACCTTAAATTGAGATTTGGACTGACCAGGAATGGACTTCTTCACGGGCACCATAAATAAAGACTTTAATTGCCATTGCTCTAGCAGTGATCATTCTTCACAATTACAAAAGGAAAATATAGATCTAATGCACAAATTGTGTGCTTTTTCCTATACAGTAGGATCTTTAGCTGACTTAGACAGACCAACTTTCAAGACACCAGTATTGCTAAAATAACTGAAGGGATACTTCAGAAAGTCAACTGTCAGTCCTCTCACATGCCTCACTTACAGAGCCTCCGCCTTACTAACCTCTTACCAACTTATGCCCAAAATATCCTTTTATTTCTAATGAAAATTCTTCACCTATAGGTTTACTTGGGACCTTACTAATTCAGTAGTCCTTCAAGTGGGCAGAATTTCATAGCCACATGAAATCTGTTTCTTCTCATGTTATTTTATTAAGGGACTCAAGAAAACCATGAAAAAGCAAATATATATATGTATATATATATATATATATAAAAGAGGAAAGACTATAGAGAGAGTAAACAGTCATGTCCTTCAACCATTCAATTGAATTCCCATCTCCTTTCTCACTGATGTGACTCCTGCATATTAAATAAAAGACAGCTACTTCACCTTCCTCTTTCCTGAGGTCAAATCCAGCATGACGGTTCTAACTACATAGGATATAGATATGCCTACAGCATATGCATGAAAGAAACTTCAAGAGGACATTTCTAATCCATCTTCCTGTCCAAAGCAGGACCAACATAACTGTGTTTTTTAAAGACATTTTGTGAAATCTGCTTTTCTAACAAACTAAGCCTGCAAATGAGATAGACTTGTTTGTGGATCATAATGTGCTAGAAACAACAGTGGCATAGCACAAAGTAGTGAAAGTTGGTGTCATGGCACTAGGAAAGTCACCTGTCTTCAGTTGTAAAAGGCTGTTACTTAGATATTCTCATAGACAACTGAAGTGCATATATAATATTATACAGACAACTCTCATGATCTGTAAACTTAATTGAGTTGTGAGTTGTACTCAAATGCTAAAGGAATGCCCTGTTTGTTTCTGTCCACTGAAGCTGTAGTAGCTTTATACATACAGCTTTCTGGCTGCCAACAAGCTTTATTAAAAGCTTTAACTACAGCTTTATGCTTTTGTTCAGAGATATGGAAAGCTCCAGTGGGTACAATTGATTCAGTCTTTGCATGACCTCCTTCCTAGCCAGCCTGACCTCACGTTGTCAATGCATCCAAGTGATGAAGCCAAGAAAATTATCAAACCTTTGTTAAAAGCCATTGCATGTCTCTAAAACTGGAGTAAAAATGTTTACACGTATCAGCAACAGCTATGGATAACCACTGTTGTAGAAGCTGACCCTCATCACCACGAATGCTCAAGTAGTACTAGAGATGTCCAGGAACAGATACTTTAACTTTACTAATGAAAAGTTTAAAATCCTTTCCCGTCTGCTGTATGTGGCTCTAAAAGACAAATGGACAAATATTCTGAGGATCTACATTTCAAATTTATGTGGCTAATATTGGTCTTTGAGGGCTAACATCTTTTGTAGACTTAGCCATTAGCCTTGAAGCACAGACCTAAATTCAACTCTAATGTAAACAACAGCAACTCTATTGGAATAACAGAAGAGAAAAAAATTTGCTAGATGTATTTGGCACATAATCGTTAATGTTCAGAGCTATATAGAGTACAAGTACCTACTTTTTTACTGAGAACAGTTATCCCTCTCAAAAACCTATTTAAATAGACAAATGTAATAGCAAATTGCACTTCTATTTCATGAAACAGATGAAAGTTTTATTTAGAGAAATGAAGTAAATCTAAATTGCCTAACCTGAAATTGTGATACAGTTGATAGCTTCCTTTCAATTTTATTCAGCCTTTTATTTTCCTCTGCATGTATTCATTAAAGACAAAGCACTACATATTCAGGCTTATGTTGTATGAAAAGACTTTTACTGAAGACAAAATTTCTCTACTGAAACCAGTTGTTACATCTACCCAGATGTAGCTACCCAGGTATTATTGGACCTCCTCCTAAGTGGTCTGTGATTTCAGGAAGGCTTCATCCTGATAATTAAATCATTAACACTCTGTTATCTAAGTTTCAGTTGACATATTTACATTTTAATGAAATTATCACCTTTATTTCTTGACATTATGTTAAAAAAGACAAGTACTTTATGTAACTCTTTTAATTGCTACTAATTATGTTAAGCAAGACTTTTTCATTAAAAAAAAAAAAAAGAAAGGAAGAAAGAAAGAAAGAAAGAAAGAAAGAAAGAAAGAAAGAAAGATCCTAAGGCATCAGCAGAGAAATAACAGGCAATGACAGAAATGACAGTCAGTCTGTGAAGGTCAATCTCTGACTATTAGTGTTTTTTTTTCGTTACACAGTGTGACTGCAAATTCTAAAATTCTTATATTTACCATGATTGACTGAACTACCACATATAAATGTCCATCACTCATTTTTATTAAAAAGACTAAAAGGTTGGGAAAAGAAACACAGATAGAAGTAATATTTTTAAGCTGAGAAGTATCTATGACCAGAATTTCTTCTGGACCTAAAGCTACGGAGCATGTACTGAGGTGTGACAGTCAAGCTCCTTTGCTTTTAAGAAAAACAGAAAACCACTGTTAACTTCAAATAGAATCTTCTTCTGTCTATATACATATGCCTCTTTAAAACAAATCATAGAGTAATTTGAAGATTTTTGTAAATCCTAACATTATCTGACTTCCAGCTAAATTCTTATGAATGCATTCTGTATAAATTCTTATGAATGCATTCTGTAATTCTGAGAGAATTTTAAATCCTTAGTTCTACTACGTTGAGCACGTGGTTGAACTAATCGAAAGAGAAGCAACCTGGAGATACAGCCTGTCAAATATACAAAATATAGCATTTAAGATTATTCATTTAAATTACAAAAGACTGTTTACTTCAATGACATGCATATTCCATGATTTTCATAAGTATAAAGTAACATTGCTGTTATTGTTTGGGGAAAAAATTACACATGCAAATAAATACATTTATCCACTATTCAGTAGTAGTCAGTTGTTGAAATGTTTTGACCTGATAGGAATTTCAATTTCAGCTGATGGAATTGAAATTCAACCACATTTTTTCTTACTGTTTTAATAAGTTTGTTATACCACATAAATTAATTTCACATTATTGTAACTATTCACCAAAACATTAGCAAATAACCAAAAAAAAAAAAAAAAAAAATCAAATTGGGTAGATATAATTCCAAGTATTTTGTGTACATTTATACAAACTATTTGATCATCAAGATTTAACAGATACTCAACATGATCCAGAGCCATCTTACTATTAAAGACAGACTAAGAAGAATACATTGACTTCTTCATTAATTTTAAAGGAGTATCACTGGGTTATAGACCAATGTGTAAACTGAAAATGGAGCTGCTTAAGTGTTGATCCCTTCAACATGTTCCCAGATTTACAAATAAATTTGACCTTTGTCATTATACTGTGAGAAATATAATCAAACCTTCACTGTGGATTCTGTTCCTTTTTTTTTTTTTCAGTAGATAGCAATAAGCTCACATAGACATTTATGCACATTCTCACCTTTTTAATTTGCATGCATATGAATTTAAATATTACTCAACAGGGGAAAAGTTCTAGTATTATTGCTGAAAGAATAAAAAAAATAGTTTTACATAAACATATTGAATAGACAAGGGAATATGCCATAATTAATCACACAGTTTTACTTTCCTATGGCAGTGGTTGTCCCTGTATGCTACTTATCTTTTAAGCTCTCCAATTAACAGCAACAATATTCAGGATATGGTGTTTTGGTCAGAGGTTAAAAATGCAAAATAATTCATTGGATCTTTGATCTGTTTCTAAGCACTTATTCTAAGTTTATTGTGCCCTTGAGGTTGAACCGTAGTGTAGCACACCCAGCAATCATTCTCAAATCTGTTTCATCTTTCTGGGCTTATTTCATGAGTGAAAACCAGAACAGATGTCAGAGGTTTTTATATCTTCCCCCATGTTCCCCTAGACGTTGTTTTTCCTTTGCTGACAAAACATTTAAAAATTAGAAAGTATATTGTTTTGGTAAACAGGGATTGTCATTAACCTTTTAATTTCCCTCAATGGAAAGTATGATACATATCCATTATGACATTTACATGGCCTTATGTTTCACTCTTACCTCTTCACACATCTTCTACAACTCTCACCGTGTCTGACAAGACAGCCCTGGGTAGCTGTCACTCATAAAATTACTCTTCTGTTCAGTCATACAAATGGTGTTTCATGAAGCCAGGTTTATCAGATAAAACTTTATCTCCCTCACCCTCATCTTGAGTTCCAGACTAAAGGACATGTAAAATATTACTTGTTTTTCCTACTAGAATCACAGATAAAATTGGCCTGAGGGACTGAGTAGAAAAATAATACTTGATTTAAAAACAAAACAAAACAAAACAAAGCAAAACATGATTATTCAGTGTGGGGATCTATTCCTAGATTTCTATGGTTTTCTGTATGGCCTTTCTCCCTTTCTATCTGTATTCTTCTATCAAATTCAGTTCTGTGGTGAGGGCCAGATAAACTCAACAGAAGCTGAAAGAGCTCAATGTTTCTGAAAATCAGTTTTACAGCTCACATTATGCTTATTTTTATTAATTTTGAAGATGCAAGGGGTTACACTGATTTCCAGAATCTTAAAATTCATTCAGAATGAAGTTGTTCATATAATTTTCTTTAAAACCCTTCCCTTCAGCATTATTAGTGATGTATCTATTGCATTTTTCACAGAAACAAAATATTTACATCTAAATGAACAGTAATATTGGTTTTTTTAACATTCTCCATTACCTTAACCACCATAACTGGGGAGAAAACATTATTATATATCATCATCAAAAATCAGAAAGAAGATTTGCAAAAAGAAATACAAACTGAAAATGAATGTTTGGTTTCTCCCTATGAACACAATTGAATGACACGTTTGGCATTTTTTGATGTTTTAAAGCGGTTATATACCCATACATCTACTCTCATCATCTCAGAAGATAACCATGCTCCCTCTCTTCACCCTTTGTGCACTTGCTTTTAGTCTTCCATATATGTATTTTTTTCCATTTAATACTCCTCAATTCAGATATCCTTTGCCAGGAAACACACCTCTTCCACTGACCTCCCTCACATGAAATATTTTTATGTGCACAGGTGAATAATGTCTCAAGATACATGCTAGTCTTTTGAGACCTCCAAATGACAACACCCTAAATGAAATCCTACATCAGCATAATATCTTAGACACTTTAATATTCATGGGATTTCCAAATACTTATCAATTCCCAGTCCACTCAGATTTTTAGTAATGCAGGACAAAGGTAAAGAGAAAGAAAGAAAAAAAATCAATGTTTCTTAGAACTTTAGTAGCTCAATATCTAGTATCCACTAAATACTACATCTAAATTATAAAGAGGAAAAATCAATCTTAAAAAAAGAAAAATATTCAAAAAAAATTGTTAAGATGTTATTGCACATGACATAGCTAACAATCCATATCATGGAAACATTCTCTACCTTTCTACTTTTTTAAAAATAAATGTTTTCTTCAGTTGCTAAATTACTATTCAAACATACAACGCCATGCATTCACACAGAATCACAGAATGTTAGGGGTTGGAAGGGACCTCTGGACATCATCCAGCCCAACCCCCCTGCCAGAGCAGGACCACCTAATCTAGGAGAGGTCACACAGGAACTCATCCAGACAAATCTTAAAAGTCTCCAAGGTAGGAGGCTCCACAATCTCCCTGGGGAGCCTGTTCCAGTGCTCTGTAACCCTTACAGTAAAGAAGTTCTTCCTCATGTTGAGGTGGAACTTCCTGTGTTCCAGCTTGTGTCCATTGCCTCTTGTCCTATTGTAAGGCATAAGTGAAATTCAGTAAACTAAAAAAAATTCAAGCATGAAAATAATTCATTTTACTCGTTTATTAAAATATAGAATTCCTCTTCATCATCAACTCAAGAGAGTCCAGCACAGGGCTAAGAGGATGACTCGGGGTCTGGAACATCTACCTTATGAGGAGAGGCTGAGAGACCTGGGGCTTTTTAGTCTGGAAAAGACTAAGGGGGCGATCTAATTAATGTGTATAAATAGATGAGGGCTGGGTGTCAAGAAGAAAGGGGCAACCTGTTTTCACTTGTACCCTGTGATAGGATGAGGGGCAATGGACGCAAGCTGGAGCTTGTGGAACAGGCTCCCCAGGGAGGTCATGGAGTCTCCTTCCTTGGAGACTTTTAAGACCCATCTGGACGAGTTCCTGCATGACCTCTCCTAGATTAGATGGTCCTGCTCTGGCAGGGGGTTGGACTGGATGATGTCCAGAGGTCCCTTCCAACCCCTAACATTCTGTGATTCTGGGTGATCTTGACTGCAACAAATATCCAGCTCTATTTCCTTGAGTATCTTTTCTACTAGAATATCCTCTCATTGTAAACCAACTTCATATACATATAAGACAACACAGAGACACTAATGAGCATCTCAGTTTCTCCAGCCTTCCCTCCCTCATACTTAACATGGTGAAATTAGGGAAAGCAGGATCAGCTCCCCACTTACAAGTGTCCTGTTAGAAGCAGATCCTTAACACAAAGTCCTTCAACAGAGAAAAAAAGTGTTAATCCATGTTAATGTTGACTATCTGTGTCTGCCACACAGGAGACCACAGCAGCTACCATGGGATGTTGGAGTGATAGTAGTGCTGCAAAAATGGAGAACCATAGAGAGAAGGGGGAAGCAAATAAATGCTCCTAATCATCCCACAGAACACGTTCTTTTCATATATGTCTCTGTTGTTGAGTCTTTTTTCAACAAGGTAGAAAACACTTTACCAAGTTTTCTTAACTGATAAGTTATCAGAAATTCCTTCTATACTTAATATGTTTGGTCTATTGCTTAGTAGACAAAGAAGAGGAAAAAATAATTGCATATGCTCTTCCATCTTCCTGGACACATTACCCTTTGCAGTTTAATAGTGTTAATTGATCCTTTAGTAACCCCGTGATCCTTGAGTAAAGTATCAATTACCTGCAGCATTTCTATGCTGTTCTTAACCACATAACATTATGTAATACAATAAATATTATTAATCAAGCAAGTTCAAATTATAACATCCTTTGTCCTTACAAGACGAACTGCTTATAACAACTATGCAGACAGATTCAAACAGCTTTTTATGAAAGCTACATTCATTGAGAAGCAAGCTCTTATCAATCAGTTCCAGATTTTTCCAGATTCTTTTTTTTTTTTTTTTGGCTCCTTTTAATGCACTTTTGTACATTGGAATGTGGTAACACATGAGTTGCTGCATCTTTAAGTATGCAATCAGCACTGCATGTATCAAGGTAGTAACCAGAATATTTACAGTCTGTTGAAAATCATAACCTGAGCATACTTCTTTTATTTTTTATAATCTCCACAGTAGTCTTCCAGGATTAACACAGAAACTGAGGAAGATATAGCAAAGTACTGCTACAAGAATTAATCCTTATTTCTCCAAGTTAGCATCTGTCTAGTAATACTGCTTGTTGGATGGAGGGTGTGGGCATGGTGTGTGTTTCATTCCAAACATAAAGTTTCAATCAAATTTCAGAAAAGAAAGAATGTATCATGTAAGTACCTAGTCTGTATAGGGTTCACTTACAGCTAGCAAATATCCTTTTTTTTTTTTGTCCTTTTTTTTTTTTTGATCTTTTGTTATTTTAGATTTATTTTTTTTTTTCAACATTTAATGCTGCAAAATAGACTGGGGAAACAGACTATACCTCTATTTATTTTAGATACCATACCAGTTTTCCAGACGGCTTGATAGAAAGCTGAAATTTATTTGGGAAGTCTTATGCCATATGGTTAAAATTCAATAAAGCTCCTGACATGCAGTTCTGAAACCTTGCTTCTTTATTAGTAGCATATTCTTAGACATCTCTTCTTTTTCCAGTAGCGTAAGGAGGTAGTTACTCAGTCTGTTGGGAGTTTTTTGTAAGCATATCCATAAGGCAGTAGGCAAAGTTTTCAGAATAAAAATGCCATTAAGACCCATTTGTACTGATAGATGTTTTAAATATTTTTGTCTTAAAGTCACGCTGTGCTGTTAAAGACCATCTACATGGACTTGTATTTCATAACTGTTTTGGCACATCAGAATCTCTTTGCAAATTGTTTAAACTCAAAAGCCTTTATATCCTGCCAAAAAAAAAAAAAGGCGCATTAATCACCCCGCTGGTGTGTTATGAAATTATCTCAAAAGAAGACAACCTTTACTCTCAACAGTTTGTTTACTGCTGAATAACAGCTTTATTTTTAGGCTTCTAACACTGAAAAGTTCCTATAATCTTCCAAATGCTTTTTTCTTTCCTGCGCTGGCAAAGAGGCTCTCATTAACTCCCCACATGCTTGATCCATCAACCTAGCCTGCGTCCATGCTGATCCCAATATATTTCTTGGTTGTACATACTGTGAGGGTTGATTCCCTCATCAGTATTTCAACCTCTCCTGCAGGCAGTAGCACCCTCTGTGGAGAGGTAAAAAGGCTCTGGCTCCTCATCCAGTTCCCTGGACTTGGCACGATGGGTTCTCATGTATGTTGTGATGCAGACCACCTCAATGACACTCTTCCCATTGCTTTCAGCTTTTCTTTTCCTCCTTTCCCCATACACAGAGACGACAGCTTTGATGAGCTCTGCTGAGGTACCAGATGACTGAGGAAGTGTTCCCACATTCAAACAATAGTGTAACTGTATGCAGACCTGCCTCCTTATACCATATAGTGGCCCACGTTTTGGAACAGACCTGAGAATCTATACTTTGCACAAATTTGGACTTGTCTCCCCAGCTGCTGTCAGAGTATGTTTAACCTTTTGAGGAACTGCAGAAACATTCACATAGATTTGCTCTAGCAGTTTTCCACAATATAGTAATCAACTACTTTTCTGACAAATCAACATAACTCCATTTTACTAAACTAATTCAAACATGTTTGGAATCTGAGCGAGGATTCTAAAGTAAAATGTGGGGATTTTAATATTTACAAGCCTATTCATGATCCCAGTGACATCTTACCATTTTTCTGTCGGACAAAGTAACTGACAGAGGTTGACTTCAGACAGCCAAAGCACTGTTTTTTTGTCTTGTTTTTACTGGCAGATGTTGCTTGTCCGGATGAAACAAATTCATGATCTGTAACTCTTCCTGTTGTGAACATTTCAACAGCAGTAAGACTTTTCCACTTGGGGTAGTTTCTTACTGGGCTTTGGTCTTGTTACTTGGATAGGTTCAGAATTTGCTTAGAATTGTGATGGGGTTTTCATTGATTCAGTGTCTGAGTTTAAATGGTGTGACTCTCTGAATAACATAACAGTTCTAGCCCACTCATGCAAGAAACATTTAAAAGTGCAGTTCCTTTGTAGACTGAGAATTTCTTTCAGTAAATACTGTGCACATATTCAATTCAAAGATAATCTTTGCATCAAACAACTTTAAAACCTCCAGAAAGCCTAAATATGAAAAATATGGTGTGTTAATAAATGTTATAGAATGATTTTTTTTTTAATTAAATTCTTTACATTTTTTAGGAAATTAAGGAGAAAACTCTTGAGTTCTGTCGTGTTCCCCCCAGCACCCACCTACCCCTGTTTCAGAAATTGGTTCTGCATTAATAGAATACAGTAGCTGTATTTTCAAAGATGTTCCTGGATCGTGCTGTCAAGAAAATTACCAAAAGTTTTTTAAGAATCCACACTCAGAATTCCCATGTATCTCCTTGCATCTGCAAAGCAGTCCTTTGAAGGACCTTCCCTACTCTTAAGGTAGAAAGACAAAGGACCTGTTTGCAGGTGCATATTGAGCAGATGAGTGAAGACAGGACAGCTGTGGGGATGAGCTCCCCTAGACCATGATTCTGGCCCCCTCTTCCCCTACCAGCTGTCCAAGAAACACATGGGAGGCCAAGTGAACTCCCAGATCAGTTGCATAAGGGGGTTGCAGTACCCACCATGAGTTATCAAACTATGAGATCTTTTCTGCACTGCTTCAGGATCTGGTTTCTCAGCAGTTGGGGATATAGGTACCACTCAGCCGTCTATAGGTGTTCAGGCAGAGATTGCTTCAGACTTTTAGCAGCAGCATCAGCGTCTAATTCAAAGGTTTAGGGTATGGGATACTTAAGTTCTGACAGTGCTTTCTGTGGTCTGACTTAAAAGATTCCTTCCTGGAAATATCTGGCCTGGAAATCTTCAGTATACTGTAAAAAGATTTTGAAATACTTTATGAAGGTGGAAAATCATAAAACCATAGAACACCAGGTTGGAAGGGACCTCAAGGATCATGTAGTCCAACATCTCTTGGCAAAAGCACAGTCAAGAACATCAGTTGATATGTTGTAGGGCACGTGAGACATCTGAAGGCAGCTATCACATTTGATGCAGGGATGTTGCAGGACTTGTGCTCCTCTGAAACGAAAATTAGACAAATGACAGGTCTTCTGCTGACCATTTGTCCAGCACAGGATGATATTATCATTAACAGGCAGACCAGCAGCCAAACTCCTCCCTCCACTACCACATCACACACCAGAGATCCAAAGTGCCAGACAACCAGAGGGAGGAACAAGTCAATGCACTCACCCACCACATATTGTGTGAAGAAGGGAGAGAGCTTAATCAAGACCCATGCCATGGCAGAAGGAATCAACTAGCCAGTGAGTCTAATTTTGTCTTAGTTTCCCAAAAAGAGACTCATGATCTTTCCCCACCATCCTGGGAACAGCACTTCCTGTGAAGAGCCAGGAAACCCCATCCAATAACCAGAATTTCCCCCCCAGCATATACAATGTATAGGCAAGCAGAATCAGTTCTTACAGAGGTGGATTCTTGCCCCACCTCCAAGTTAATGTGGAAGGTGGGGGCACCTGGTGGTGATCTCCTCATCAGTTCCCACCCAAGGCTGGCCAGACCCTGGGTGAAAACCATCCAGGAAGGTCTTGGTGCCTGGCTGTGGGCATCATCCATAGGCCAACCCTCACTCAGGGCTGGGGGTTTAAACCCAGCACTTCAGACAGGTCACACCAGGAAATGCCCTCATCTGGACGAATTGTGCTGCAAGGCCAATGGTTGTGAGACTACACATCACTCAAACCTTTTCTTAGTCATATGCCCTACTCACAGCAGTGCTAAAAATGCTCAATTGCCTTTTTGTTTCTCCCTGCCTCATAAATTTCTGCCCAGTAACGATGGAAATATTGAGCATTCAGAAGTTGCCAAACAACAAAATTTAACGTATTTGGAATTACTGTTAAGAGAATTAGAGTGAGGATCTCTGACTGGAATGAATCATTACGTTTCACTACTAGAAAATATAGCATCCAAAAGCCATAATCATTAAAGCTGATTGCTTTGTATCTTCTTCCAAGTCTGGTACCACAATTTTGAATGTGAGTGCAGTCAGAGTGTCTGCAGTACAGATTTAATTATTTATTTATTTATTTTACATTCAATATTTTTGTAATGCTTTAATTCTTTTTTTTTTTTTAACATTTTTGTCCATCTGCATACTGACTTCATGAATTAAGATTAATTGTATGACACTTCATGCTGATGGTTACTGAATCAACTATTTCCTAGAATAAACAGAGAAAAATAATTATTTTAAAAAAGCTTTAAAAGAATCTCCTGATTATAAAATTGTTCTGAAAATAAAGAACTTGGCTTTGCAAATTCAATGTGGATTGGTGCACACAAACTAAATGTAGGATAGTGGTTGCTTCCATTACAAGATATGCACCTATAATAACACCTCCAAGAATGCTATTCCACTCATCTGACGATAGGGTTCTAAGAAAGTAAGATTAATTTTTATCAGGAAATCTTGCTTATCTCTACTGTCTCTATAACCAAAAGTGCTTGTTTCTTAGACTAAGTTCACCTCATTTAAATGGAGACATCTACAGAACTAAACAACATAACTAAGAAATTCAAGGTAAAATATTGGTGCAATCAACAGGCAAAATCCTATGACGGGAAAACTATTTAACATGAGCTTGCCAGAGATTTTACATGTGCATGAGCTTTCACAAAGGGTTTAAAGGTTTCATTTTATTAAACAGCTTATGCCTAACAAACAATCTGACAAACCGATCATGTCTCAGGTTTGCAGAAATAAATGCAAACAATACAGAAAACACTGCAAACAAATATAATGAATAGGAAAAAAACCCTGAAATATGAACGTAAAATGAGTAAAGAGCATAGACAAATCTGCAAGTCCCAAGAAAAATGGAATACCTTCTGATAGAAACAAGGTTATTGAGCCTGACGCTAAATATAGTAGGCAAAAAAAGTTACACAGCTGCAAAAGATTTTTAAACTAAATTTTTCTGCATTTTAAAAATTCTCTGGCAATGAGAAGGTCCATGATCCATGAAGATCCTTTCAACCACTACTGTGATTTTAGTCCAAAATACTGTTGAAAAGTTATGAAAGAAACTACTACCTCAACTGTATTTGTAATCATACATTTTCATAGTATCTTATCTAATTCCAGAGAGACTTGTACAGGCTGGAGAGGTGGGCTCGGGTGAACTTCATGACGTTCAACAAGACCAAGTGCAAGGTCCTGCACCTGGGCAGGGGCAACCCATACAGGCTGGGAGAGGACATGTTAGAAGGCAGTCTATTGGAAAAAGACTTGGGGGATACTAGTAAATGAGAAGCTGAACATGAGCCACCAATGTGCAGCAGCAGCCCAGAAGACCAATCATATCCTCGGCTGCATTAAAAGAAACATGGCCAGTAGATGGAGAGACGTGATCCTGCCCCTCTACCCTGCCCTGTTGAGACCTCACCTGGAGTACTGTGTCCAGTTCTGGAGCCCCCAACACAAGAAGGATGTAGACTTGTTGGAGTGTGGCCAGAAGAGATACACAAAAATGATCAGAGGGCTGGAGCACCTCCCCTGTGAGGGCAGGCTGAGGGAACTGGGGTTGTTCAGCCTGGAGAAGAGGAGGCTCCTGGGAGACATTATTAGCAACCTTCCAATACCTGAGAGGGGCCTACAAGAAAGCAGAGGAGGGTCTATTCACAAGGCTTTGTAGTGACAGGACGAGAGGTAATGGCTTTAAGCTAGAAAAGGGTAGATTTAGGTTAGACGTTAGGAAAAGGTTCTTCAATATGAGGGTGATAGATGCCTGGAATAGGTTGCCCAGAGAGGTGGTGGAGGCCCCAGCCCTGGAGATATTCAAGATCAGGCTGGATGAAGCTCTGAGTAGCTTGACCTAGTTGGAGATGTCCCTGCTTGTAGCGGGGGGGGGGTGTGTTGGACTAGATGACCTTTGGCGGTCTCTTCCAATCCAGACATTCTATGATTCCATAATAAAGATGGGGAAAATTTATCTTAATTCCTAATTATTACTTTTAATGAAGAAACTGACACTGCTTAACAGCAAGACTTAAATGTGTCTTCATTTTTCCCCTCTGTTCATATAGTTTATGTCCAGCATTATTATGGGAACCTTAGACAACTGAGTCATAAAGCAAAACTTTATTCCTTTAATTCTGGACATGAATAAGCATAAGATATGCAAGATGCTCTCAGAAAAGAAAGTCTCAAGAATATGGATTTATACAGAAATGTAAAATCAGGGCATTAATTTCTGCATGCTGTGGTATAGGCTGTGAAGTTCAGGTGCCACAGAAGGTTCCATATATACTTCTCACATTCAGCTACTATTTGGGAACATTTCCTAGCTAGAATGAAGACTTCTGAGATATAATTTTCAGGATTAATCTAAATGTCAATACAGGAGTGCTCTGGGAGAACAGACTTCTTGGAGTGCCTTTGCAGAACAACTTTGTTGAGATGTATTTAGTTAAGAGAAGAATTACTATGAAGGCTTTCTCCTGCCATTTCCTAGTATGCTAGATTTTACATGATAAACATAACTGTTAAACATTATGTTTTGACTATTTTTGTTAAAAAATTCAGAATGGCTAGTTGCATGAGATTCAGTGCTGCAAACTCAGAAACACCAAAAAGAGTAGAGTGGAGTCACAGAGTTCAAGCATGTTTTCTTATCTTTATTGTATATCTATTTAGTTAATCTTCCTGTTATACTAGAAATTATCCAGTGTAGTAGTACTTGTAGCACACTCTTCAAATCTTTCTTTGTCCTGCTTTCCAGGAAAACATGGATTTACTGGCACCCCTTTCAGTACATTTAAAAAAAGAAAAATAGTTTTATGTGGTCCAATTAAGAAACTTCTAGAGACTACCAAAGCACAGTAGACTTTAAAAAGAAAAAAAAATTACATGATATATACTTTTATCCCTTGAATCCTGTGTTTGAATACATAAATCAAGATACAGGTTGTTTAATTAACTAATTAACAAGAAACCCAAGAAATGAACACAACTGAAAGGCAGAATTATGTGATTACTTTCATATACTTTAAAATGCTTGAAATTTTTTCCATACTGGTAGTGAGCAATTCACATTTTAGAAGCATATGCATTATACAACTGTCCCACAGAAAATAAGTTACAAGTAATATGCACATAAAAAGATCAAAACTGAGTCTTCAGATGTTTCACAGAATATTTTTTCTTGAAACTGAGGTGCTTTTAAAGTTCAGAGTTTCATGAAAGGCAATCTTTGGCTAAAATCAATGTACCAGCAAGATAAAAGATGCAACAATATGACTGCAGTGATCAAAGCGTTTCAAAAGAATGATCCACTCTTTTTAAATCACATCCCAGGCAACAAGTCCTTTAAATGGGATATGGGTTGTACCCAAGGTAGAAATGATTAAACTCTGTAAATCCACAAGAAATATAGCAGTTACGTTTTACTACATTGGGTGCTTTATAAGTGACAATGACTTGACAGAAAATAGGTTATTTTATATAGACTATAAAACCCAAGCAATAATGAGTACAGCTAGTAGTAAAAAACAGCTTAAGAAAACAGGCTGTTGCAAAGTCCTCTGCATAAATTCCAGTCTTCTGTTGTAGTAGAAGAAAAATTCAATTAAGTAGGTTGATATGCTCACCTGTGAGAAAGAAACATGCTTTGCCCCATCCTCCAGTAGCAAACCCACAAAGTTGACATGAAACTGCAGGAAAAGTGGGAAAGGGAGAAACCCTATTTAAACTCATATGTCATAAGTAGAAGAAAAGAGGACAGAAAATTACTAGTTAAGTACCATACTTTTTTTTTTTTTTGGTGAATATTTTCACTACTTCCCTTTGCCTTACAGGTCAATAGCAACTCTGGTCTCATCACCTGCTCATTGTGTGAACTGCATAGGATATGGTGGCATCATTTCTTTTCTTTGTGGATGAGTATTTATATGTAAGAAAGCTTACCACAATTAAGATTAATTTGTCTCTTTGCTGCTACACTCAATAAAGAGGAAAATAATTAAATTACACAAAAGAAAACACAAGAAACACTGATTCCTAGAATTGGTCTCCAGGCAAAAGGATCAAGCCATATTTGCATGGAAACATTGGAAAACTCCATAGCTTCTAATTAACACTTCTGCATTTTAGAGAGTTAAATGATCTTTGAGTTTAGAGATCTGTTTTTCAGTCTAAAGTGGAACCGGCCCACCCCCACATGCTCCAACTGGTGAAACTGGAGAAGAGGGATAGGGAATGTCCCAGTTTTCTCCCATTTGCTGACTAGATGGGCAGGGTGGCTATGTTCTTCAAGGGCTAACAGTCCAGGGATTAATAAGTGAAAAGATTTTCATGGCTGCTAAGGGGTGAGGGAGAGGAAAGGGATATCACCTGTACATCACAAAACAAAAGTTTGATTGCTACTAACTTGATAAAGGCATGGGATGTACCAAAATCCAAACAAGACTAGATAAAGGTCATGTATCTGTTGACATACCAAATAGCCGTCTCTAGAGGAAGGACTTGAAAAAACATCCTTACAAAAGAGAATATCTCCTTAGTGAACAAAGCAAAAAGCAGCCAGACTATGCTAAGAAATATCACAGAATGATTTGACCTAATGAACTTGGTTCTGCTGAAAGCTCCCAACCAGTCCAGCAGTGCCAGGAATAACAGGTGATCAGAAGTCAGAAACCAGTCCTCGGCATCAGGAAGTACTCTGGATTGCATGGAAAGACCACAGTTATTACTTGATCCCACTGACACATTTATTGCTTGTAATGTCATTTATATACATATATATATATATATATATATATATATATATAAAAATACTGAGAATAGAATCACAAGATCCTAGAATCACTGTGATTGGAAAAGACCCCTAGGATCATTAAGTCCAACCTTCCTCCTAACATTTCTGTAACTATTAGACAATAGCTGTTACCCCTACTCATTTTTTGAACACCTCCAGGGATGACTCTGTCACCTCCCTGGGCAGCCCGTTCCAGTGCCTAACCACTCTCTCAGTGAAGAATTCTTCCTAATATCCAGATGAAACCTCCCCTGGTGCAACTTCGCAACTTAAGGCCCTTTTGTCTTGTCCTATCATCAGTAACTTGTGAGAAGAGACCAAACACCAGCCTCACTACAACCTCCTTTTAGGCAGCTGTAGAGAGCAATAAGGTCTCCTCTCAGTCTCCTCTTCTCCAGACTAAACAACCACAGTTCCCTCAGCCAGTCTTCCTAAGGCACCTTTTCCAGCCCTCACACCAGCCTCATTGCCATTCTCTGGACCCACTCCAGCACCTCTATGTCCTTCTTCTCCTGTGGTGCCCAAAACTGGACATGGTACTCAAGGTGAGGTCTCAACAGTGCCAAGTACAGGAGCACGATCACCTCCTGACTCCTGCTGGTCACACCACTTCTGATCCAGGCCAGGATGTCATTGGTTTTCTTGGCCACCTGGGCACACTGATGGATCATGTTCAGTCAGCTGTCCACCAATACCCCCAGTTTCTTTGATGCCAGGAAGCTTCCCAGCCACCCCTCCTCAAACCTGGAGCATTGCCTGGGGTTGTTGTGACCCAAGCGCATGCTCTAGCACTTGGCCTCGTGAAATGATGGGGTTTGAGCTCCGAATTAAGGTTGACATATGGGTGATTCCCACAGCCCTTCATAAAGAGGTGGTGAGTTTGCCTTATAGCTCCCCCCCAGGGTGCGGCCGGCCCTGCAGGGAGAGCCATAAGGGAAATGAGCCCCAGGGGTCCCGCATTGAGTTGACAAAGGTCAGGTGTCTGCTTGGGGATAAAAGCTGGAACCACTGGCAGGAAGGGAGGAGCATCTGTCTGTGAAGTGGACGCACTTCACAGAGCTTCCTGGTTGAAGAAGTACCTCCAAACTCTTCCTGGAGCTAGGCCCCGGTCAGGTTAGACCTTTGTAAATGCAGGCTAGGATGGTGAGAGGTGGTCATGTGGGCACCTTTATCCTATGTTCTTAATCTACTGCTTGGTTGCTATGGGAAACCTCAGTTCCTTATTTGTTCTGCCTATTGTCAGTCAAGCAATATAAATGTTGGGATCATTTGGGGTGATGTCAATTGTGTGTGAACTAATTGACTTATTTGCACCCCCGGCGATTGTTCATGGAACGTCTTTTCCATATTCAATACAGTCCACTTACTCCTGGCT
>NW_008613160.1:0-7576 GCF_000691845.1 Merops nubicus | reverse complement strand
AGTAACTGGCAAAGCACCTCATTAAACCTCATACAGTTGACCTCAGCCCATTGCTCCAGCTTGTCCAGATCCCTCTTCAGAGCCTTCCTACCCTCAAGCAGATTGATGTTCCTACTTAATTTCCTGTCATCTGAAAATTTACTGAGGGTGCATTCAATCCCCTCATCAAGGTCTTTTATAAAGATATTAAACAAGCCTGGTCCCACAGCCAAGCCCTGAGGGACACCACTTGTGACTGGACACCAACCAAATTTAGCTCCATTTGCCACAACTCTTTACTACTGCTTTACAGCTAGAGAAATTGTACAACTTCCCCTCTTGTCTCTTTGATATTAAGCCTTGTTAAAGGCTCAGGATTTAGAATAAAATTCTGATTAAATTCAAGAGCACTAACATCATATCAAACATTTCTGGATTTGCTTACTGCTTCTCCAAAGGTTGTTACTATGGGCCAAGAATGTCATAAATGTGTGAATAGTTCCTTGGACCTGCTTAAAACTCATAGTCAACACTTCTCAAAGACCTTAAAAATACATTTAAAAAAAAAAAAGAAACAAAACAAAAAAGAAACAAAACAAAAGAAAAAAAAAAAAAAAACAAAAACAAAAAACAAACACAGAGCCATTTCAGTCAGATTATTGGCACTGCCTGTTCAAGGTGAATGAATGACAGCTTTCTGAGAGAAGCAACATCGTGCTTTTGTTGTTTTCATTTTTTTTTTCCCTATCAACCTGATAAAACATAACCTTGAGACCAATCAAGGGGCGTTTATAGTTCTATACACAGGTTAGTTGTAGGAAGTACAAAAATCTGATACTGAAATGAATTCACAAGAAGTCTGAAATTACACATACACATCCCTCAATGAAAAAAATACCCCACAGTAATTACAAATTCAATCATTTTACCAAGAAGGTTATAAAAGGACTCAATTAGAAAGCTTTAAACGATCTTCTATTCATAGAGCATTATCTGTATAATACAATGTCTTCAATCAAATAATTGATTTCAACAGCATAACTGTGATTCCTACAATTTATTAAGATGTAGCAATTGCTGAAAATTATTAGTTCTCATTCATTTTGTGCTCTTCATTTTTATCTTGCAAACTTCTAAAAACAAACCTATGAAGACAAAATAAAAGGTTTAAAATTTACGGATTTAATGATGCAGAGTGAATCCATTGATTTTGTATCTCTGAATTCTCCTACAAAGATAAAGTCTTATACAAGATGTTACTTACAGAAGAAGTGGTTAGATCGTTTTAGACAACTCAGCAAGCAGTGCACTACTGAGGATCAGTTCACTCCTCTCTCTGGGGCCATTTGATCCAGCATCTCCCACCTCCTCAAAGAATACTCTTCCAACTTCCTTCAATTTCTCTTGCTGAAGCTTCAGCACAGCAAAGAACTATTCAATAAGCCAAATGAAGTGAGAATGTCCGTATATGTTAGAGGTTACAACATGGTCTCACTAGAAAATCTAGCAGTCTGGATGTGAAGAGAAAGCAAAAGGACACTCCCTCACTTTTGCAATAAAGCAGTTATCAGGACATTTCAGATAAAGTGGACCCATGAGACAAGGTAATAGGTAGGTTGAATAACAAGTCTAGCTGTCATTACAGGCTCACTTGAGCTTATTACCTCCAGAGCATGCAGTTGGAGAGAACACCAACTGTGAAATAGTGCTGGCTATTACAAGTAAGAACTGTTTTAGTAGGGAAGAAAGATGTGGAAGAAATGAAGTTTCCTTTGCCACCTCTGTTAATTTCTGCCAGTCTAGATTCCAGTCAGTGCACTGTAGTTCACTCCACCTTATGTCCTTAAGATTTCAGTGTATATTAACAGAAGAAACAGTCTGAGAACAAGAAAGGCAAGTTAACTACTTACTGAAAAAATGTCATAAAGACAAAATATGTTTGATTTTAACTGATGAACAGTGAAGAACATAAAGCTCACAAAAGCTCACAAAATCCAAGCATAATTGAAACAAGAAAATTGTACAAAATTGATACTCCCCAAAGATTTTTTTTTTTAAATTAGTAATTATAAGCTGAAAGTTTTTTAATGTATTGTTTTCGCTCAGAGAGGCATAAATCTGATTTTTAATTTATTTTTTTTTTTATACTTGAAAAGACATCTTTTTAAAGCATATCCTCTAAGGACAGATTTTTCTTGCAACAATACATTCTTTCTCCTTGGGATGAACTACATTTATTTTTCTTTCTTCTTTCACATCACCTTTCAGGAGTCCTAATTTCTTCAGCCTACAGAGATTTTCACTAATCCCCCTGTGAGATTATCAAAAAGCTCACATTCCTGCCCTGTGAAGGTTATATGTGGATTTATTCTTCAGAAGCACTTTTCCTGTATTTCTCCTACCCAAAAAATAAAGACTGCCAATCCTATTTTGAACAGCTAAGAGCTTATTCTATTTTATTGCATTTTTACCTGGCGGTTTTGTTCCCTTCATGTAGTTTCATCATATCTCCAAGAAAGGTGTCTCTTTACTGTATATTGCTAGCAGCCTTTACTTAATAAATTTACTCCTGTGCTAAGAAATTTAAAGCACTTCTATGATTTAAGTCATATTATACTGTATATTTTTCAGATTTGAAAAATACAAAGTTCTTAAAAGTAATTAATCTATGGAGGATACCTTTCCAATGGTACTTGACTATGATGTGTTATTCATTTCTAGTCCCCAGCCAAAAATGCAGACTTAAACCCACTCTGGGTGTTTTTTTATTTCATATATAAATTATTAGCATTGGTTATGTTGAAATAAGAATCTCTGTGTCTATGAAATTTTGTATGTTCAAGGAATCACTCTCAAGATTTCTTTCTATGCAGTTTTATTGTGGTGTTTAAGTTTTTTTTTTTTTTTCCCCAGTGTTCCTAACAAGTTCGGTGTTAGACACCTGGGTCTTTGAGGACTGAATATGGTGGCTTAGATGTTGTTTTCCTCCCATTTCATTGATTCTTATTTACATTCTTAAAATTTATGGGGTTTGTTATCAAAATTACCCACCAAAATTTAAATCCTACTAGAACACTTGTATTTCCCTCACAGATGAGTGAATAAGGAAAGTTCACTGAAGACTATTTTAAACTAACAATTCTTTAAAAAAAAAAAAATTCTTCCATTTTAGCTCTGAAAAGAAAAAAAATACTGTTCAACAAAATCCAGCCCAACACGTATCTTCTAAGGATTTGATAAAGGCATCAATGGGAAAAACAGCAACCAATAGAAGTTTCCACGTAATATACAAGTAACCCATTCAACATGGAATGTTTTTATACACATAGCTTCTTTGGATCCATGATTCAGCATTTCCGATATTAAATATAAATCTGTATCACACTGCTATTTCTTTTTATTTCTCATAAATACTTTTTAAGGGCAGTATGACAGTGAAAGAGAGTTAAATGTATGCAGAGTGATAGACTGCTCTCATCACATTAGTTCAAGCTGCTATGGTTTATCACTTTGCCTCAGAAAGCTTGCAAAATACAGCAAATCAAATCTGTTTTTAAATGCCTGTCTACCTCTGATTTGTTTTACAATTCACGGAAAAATTCTTCTTGACGTGTTATACTGCAGGTGTGGTGCCAAAGACAAAAGCAATATGTATGGCAGGCGACACTTTATGGTAGATACTCAGGATCTTCTAGATGAAATTAAAAGTGGACAGTTCTTATGTTGTTGATCTGACCTCTCCAAATTTGAATTATGCACTGCCTGAAAGACATTTTCTGAAATCATGGTATTCTTGAGAAGCCTGTGCATCTAGTGTGCATCCATTATATAAAAAAAAAGTGATCCACAGATGTTCAGTTTTGCTTGATGAAGCATAAGAATGAACCTTTCTGGGTAAAGTCTGTTGTTTTGTTTTGTTTTGTTTTGTTTTGTTTCGTGCAGGCAAATAGAATACCTACCTAAGAACAAAGATTTATTTGCAGTCTGCAGAAATGTTGCTGGACTCATGAAATCTCACCAAGAGGTGGACAAGACAAAATCTGATGTACTGAAAATCACTGTTAAAGAGTATCTGATGGTCAGATGGAAGAACTAGGTAAAGATATCTGGTTGCTCAGATTTTCTAACACACATGCAATCCAATTTTAAAAATGTATGTAATACTTTTGAGGTTTTCAGGCATAAAGAAAGCACATTTACGTATGTAATCCAGAAGAGGTACAAGGATGTGCAAGAACGGAGTGCAAAAGTAACAAGCAATAAGAAACAAAGAAACAACTAGACTAGTTTACATGGTTAGATAAATTGAGTATTAATCATTTGATCTTCGGTGAACACACCTTTGATCAGATTCTTCAAAAATTAAGTCTTTTAATTTTGAGACAGAAATTACAAAGTATCTGTCAAGGCTGTAACCCTACATCCCAGAAGCACAGTAACAGGCCACAGCCTGCTGAGTCTACGTGGCCTCAGGACGAAGACTTGTCAGGCTTGCTCTGACTGAACTTGTCCTGAGCTCTCTGGAACTTTGTCTTTACTTGCCTTAACTCTACCAGGCTTTTTTCTGTTTGTTGTTTTTTTGTTTGGTTTTTTTTTTTGTTTGTTTGTTTTTTGTTTTGTTTGTTTGTTTGTTTGTTTGGTTTTTTCTCAAACAACTAGGTGACTATAACTACTTCTATTTGTGCTGAACTTTTTGTAGTACAACCATGTTTTTTATACAGATATCAACAAGAAGCTATTCTGTGTAAAATGAAATACTTATGATTACAACATAATAACATAGCCATCAGAAATACAGGCCTGGTAGAGGCCTTGAGAAGCAGGAACACTGGCCAGCATCCAGGACTACAGGCATGGGATGGTAGGCGACAGAGACCTACTACCACTGGAGACCTCAAGTATGGGTGTCACATTGGTGGTCAGTTAAAGAAATAGATCTGAGAAAACAAAAACAGTTTTAGGTGTAAAAAATGGAAAAAAGAATAAGTTAACAAATATAAGAAATGACCACAAGTGGATCCTCGAATAACCAAGTAACTCTCAACATCACACTCCTCCCAGGAAAGGACTTGCTGCCAAGGACACACTTTATTCCTCCTCCACCAGTATACGTGCACACACCAGACTGAAACTCTTGACCTTAGGACACAGCAAGGCAGTAGCAGGATGAGCATAACACCAGGACAAGAGTTAGTTACCGCCAAAACTATAGAAAACAGTTTCATTTTTAAGTGGATTGCTATTACTGAGATTTTTTCATTCTAGTTTTCTTTCCTTTTTTTTTTGTAATCATTAAATGTGGACTAATAATGATTCTTTGATTAGATCATTAAGATTTCAATTAGGCTACTAATAAATTCATGCATTATATATGCAAGTCCCCTTTTTGCTCATAACATGATTTTGAGCATATCAAGTTATAGGAGTATCTACAGAGTTCTTAGTAATAGTAAAACCAGAAGCAGCTTTGTTATTCTGTATGCAAAGCAAATTCAGTGCAATGATTAGTACAGCTTTCATCTTATTCCAATAACTATGAATTAGAGATAAAAAAGCATATTCCAGTTGAAGGAATAATGTTTTGTTCCACCAGTTCCTCTGCAGATAAATGTGATTTTATTCAGTTGACCTCCAATATTTCTGCAATGAAATTGTGATTAATATGCTGTGCATATAATTTTAACTTGCTGTGAAAAGAAACGAGCATATAGTTAAAGAGTCTTTCATCTACGCCTTCATCACTGTGCTGGTGAAACTTTAGTCAGTCACTAGAAATAACAAGGAATCCATAGCTGTATTTTATGAATGTGAACAGAGATTACTTCTCATTGTATCTCCAATGAAAATGAATCTTACTAAATAATACTTTACACACTTTTTACTTCGGATTATGAATGCAAATTCAATAAAATATAACACACAAAGTAATTTTTCAACAGTGAAATGATAATCAACAGGAATAATATATAGCTCTGAAGTGCTGTGGTTTAAACCCCCAGCCCTGAATGAGGATTGGCTTATGGATGATGTCCACAACCGGGCAAGAAAGACCCTCCTGACTGGTTTTCACCCAGGGTCTGGCCAGCCTTGGGTGGAAACTGATTAGGAGATCACCACCACCAGGTGTCCTGCTTCCAAATTAATAACATAAAAGCCGGCTCTACTTACAGTGGAGTTGGGGGGTGAGTTTATCTGTGTAGGGTCTCCAGTTATTGGAAGGCATTCCTCTCCTGTAGTCAGACCCTCAAGATATCAACACAGGTGGAAGCAGAGGAAGGACCAATGATGGTGGTGCTTGGCCACGCAATTGGTGCTGGACTAATTGTCTGGGTCCTTGGTCAACTTGTCCCCACCTCCACTGTATCCAGTGTTGTGGGTGAATTGTGGGCATTCTCATTTCACTAGAGCTGGGCCACCTTGGATCCTTGTTGTGTGATTTGAGATATGAAGGAGTATAGCTTTTTTGCTGCTCATTGATTATAATATCCTTCTCAATGGGGCAAGTGGCCAGCAAAAGAAGCTCTTAACTACAAGGATTTCATTTTTTAGTTTAAGATGTACTCATAACCAAGATCATAAACAGAGAAATTGTTAGGGTGGTTTCTTGGACCTACGATTTTAACTTCTCTGCTGAAGTTCTCCTATTTAATGATCTGTTTCTGTGATAGGTGGGAAGAAACAACTTCTAACTTACTAACATTTAAGACAGAATTTAATACACAGAATTTTCTGGAAAGAAAACAGCTTAGGAGTTCTTCCTTCAGATATCAAATAAGGTCACCCATGTGCTCATGAGTCTTTCTCAAAGGTCTTCTTATAGAAATGCTCTGGTAATTGCACTATTGTATTTTCCTGCCTAGCTTACAGCTACCATAACAGAAGGGCCCTCTCTGACTGTATCAGATATGAGTTCATCTCAGAAAGCATTAGATACTTGTGTTTAGACATACTCTCTAAATCTCCAACACAGCTTTCCAAACTGATGCAAACCCAGCTTCCTAACTCAGATATTATTAAACACTAGAGAATTTACACAGAATGGACTCCTTAGAATCATAGAATTGTCAGGGTTGGAAGAGGCCTGAAAGATCATCTAGTTCCAACCCTCCTGCCATAGGTAGGGACATTAAATCAGATTCCTCAGAGCTCCATCCAGCCTGGACTTAAAAACTTCCAGGGATGTGGTTTCTAACACCTCCCTGGGCAACCTGTTGCAGTGTCTCACCACCCTCATGGTGAAGAACTTCTTCCTCACGTCTAATCTGTATCTACCTACTCCTAGTGTTACACCATTCCCCCTAGTCCTATCACTACCTGACATCCTAAAAAGTCCCTCACCAGCTTTCCTGTATAGTGCAAGTGTTAGTACAGCTCAGGCAACTAAGTAATGCCTAAATAGTCTTCCTCCTCTAATCTAACCTACTTTTTTTTGAACTTGGAGAAACCTAATAAATCTGAAACTTCTGTCTATCAAATTTTGTTTAAATCTGTCAATAGACATACATATGTTAGATGATGGTGTCCCAAGACTCATTTTCTTATGAAATCGCATTCAAATGCCATGTTAAAGTAATGTGCAAGCACTCCAACCCACAAA
>NW_008613159.1:437-20385 GCF_000691845.1 Merops nubicus | reverse complement strand
AGGATGCACAAGGCCTCTGGGCCAGTCATGATGGGGCGTTGATGCCACTCCTTCCCAGTCACTCACTTCAGCTTCCAGCACAGGGAGCTGCTGGGATCCCTCTGTCACTCCGGCAGTACGGATCGGTTTGGCCCCACTACAGCAGGGTGGCACCAGGCTGCACTGTGCACCAGTATCAACTAGAGCCGTGTACTCCTGTGGGTCTGACATGCTGGGCCATCGGATCCACACAGTCCAGTAAATCTCTGGACTGCGCATCATTCTGGTCACTGGAAATCAATTCCAGCACAGACAGTTCTCTCAAGGACTGGATACCTCTCCCCATTGTGGTCCACTTAACTGGCTGACATGTCACATCTTCCTTGAAGGAGTAACTTTCCTTTACACTTGACAGGAGTCCCCTCCAAACGCTGAGGGCTTGTGTCTATATCCCAACTGCCTTGTCAATGTCCCCTTCTCTAGCCAGTGATCCCAGCTGCTTGGCCTCCTTCCCTTCTACTTACAAACTACCAGTCCCATTATCCCAGCACTGGAGCAGCCACGAGACAATCTGCTCGTGAGGCAGATGGCTGAAATCCCTTCACACATCTCTAGCAGCTCACTCAGGGATAAGGATCAGGTGATCACCCCTGGCTCCTCCTCCTGTTCTTGTGGTGGCCCTGGCTCATCCTCATCTCTCACCACGGAAACGGATTTTTTTGTGTGTATTTCCTTCTACAGAAAGAAGAAATGGAGCATACATAGGGGCAACTGATAGCAGCACAGGTTGGTTCTCTGGTTCAATTGCATTAATTGCCAGTCATGAGACTCCTGACCCATTTCCCAGAAACGATAAACACCACCAGAAGGAACACATGGAGTACATAAGGATGGGAAGGAGAAAAGGCATAGAGGAAAATACCAACCAACCAACCAACCAACAAAACCACCACCAAACAAAAAAAACCAGAACACAAAACCCTGTGGGCTGAGATAAAGCGAATTGAATACAGTGATGCAAATGGAAAAGTAGCAGCAACAGTAATGGTAATGAAACAATTCACAGAATAGGTGGTTTCAAAGAACGAGGTGCGCAGAGGAGCCACTCCAACCCCTCGCCAGCCAGTGCAAAAAGGCTGAGTTGCCACTACCCGTTTTTCCTTCACCTAGCTGTAGAGCAGCTGCCAGCACTTCAGTGCTCAAGGTTGTTATGAATCCACCAGAACGGTCCTCCGCTTTCCTCCTGCTGACCCTCCACCCTCCACCAGCTTCTGCAGTACTACCAGCTGCCCTCTCACAGCTCAATATTGGGTCTGTAGAGCCAGCCACCTGTGCATTCAGCCACCCATGCACCCATACACATAAATCCCCAAGCTTCAGCAGCCTGAGGCATCTTATAAACACAGAACTATGGAATCCATGGCCTTCCCAACAATGCCAGCACACAACCCATCTGAGCTGCAGCCACAACACAGGTATGTGGCCCAGCAGATTAGCAACAAAAACAGGAGCCATGGAGAAGTGGGAAGTTCAAGTGAAGGGACAGACATAAGTCCACACAGAACTAGGACACTGGCTTCTGGCACTGGAAAAGTGGTCAGAAGAGTTAATTTTACTAAATCCCAAATCACGTCATGCTTATGAAGATGGAAGGACTGGCAACATCAAACGAAGAGCAGGAGAAAGCTGCCACATACTTCAACTCACACTTTCCCTCAAACTTAAGAGATGAAATTTTATTTGGTTTTATGGTTCAGATCAAGTCTCTGCTTCTTTTCTTTAACAGCTGGAGGAGCATTGGTGCTTTACCCAGGAGAAGGGAGACATCTCATACAACACAAAAGTTCATGCTGTCCAGACTGGGGGCAGACGTCAGATCAGCCCACATCAAAGCACCTCATGAGTTACTCTAAGTTCCTTACAGTCTTGAATCAGGCCGCCTGAGGGAAGGATGCCTCTGGAAAGCTGAGCTCTTGCAGGTCTTCAGCAACTCTGACATGTAACAGGTCAAAGGCAAGTCTACAGTCCAGCTCTACATTCTTATCCCATCCAGCCTGGTTGAATCATGTATCCTACCACTAGTGCATACATCATACATATACAACACATGTAGAAGAATATATATAATGTGAAAGAGTTTTGCTATTCACAGAGAAAGCCCTGAAAGTCTTGACTTTTTTCTGAGCAATTAAAGCTCAAGAGGAACTGTTTAAGAACTGCTAAGTGCCAAGGTGAGCAGAATTAAAGGCCAAAGAAGATCTTTGAATTCTCAGAGATCTGCACAGAGAAGATTTAATGTTTACTGGATGCCATGAGAAGCTTTTGCTCTATCCATGCTGGTTCTTTTCAGCTGCAGTCTTCAAGCCAGCTGGTGGGTAAGCACCCTGCTTCTGGGCTGCAGCATCTTCAGGCATGGCCACCATTTGACAAATAGGGCAGGTCTATTGGAAGCACTGGCTGTAGCTAAGCTTTAACTAACTGGTGGTCCTCTGGTTAGTCTTTACCTGTAATTCTTGACTTAAGCTTGCCTACAGGCTGAAGCTTCCCACAGCCTTGCCTCTGGCTGCTCAACGAGCAAGGTGTCCTCCTTAAGGGAGGCTGTCAGCCCATAGCTGCGTTTTCCACCATCAAGGAGAGAAAATACCAAGGTTAAGAAAGCAGCTTTCAGCTGGTTTGATTTGTTTTTTGTTTGAGTTTTTTTTTTTTTTAATTTCCAAATGTAAT
Organism: Merops nubicus; assembly: GCF_000691845.1. Classification (NCBI taxonomy): domain Eukaryota; kingdom Metazoa; phylum Chordata; class Aves; order Coraciiformes; family Meropidae; genus Merops; species Merops nubicus. The sequence continues at coordinate 17,682 of NW_008613159.1, read as the reverse complement.
TCAACACAGTCGAATGGCTCTGCCGGGAAGGAGAAGGTCCTCCCCTGCCTCAGAGTTTGCCGCATTACAACACCTGCACGTGAGGGGCAGCCCTGAGGTTCATTGCTCTGAGGGGAGCAATTTTCCAGAGGAATTAAGCTCTCAACAAGGCAACTGCTGCTGCACCACCAGACTCCCACTCTGCCCCTCCACCTGCCCTTTAAAACAAGGATTGTTGCAGGAGCTGGGCTCATGCCTCAGCTGTCTGTCTTCACCTTCTACACGGAAAATAAAGGAAAGGCTTCTGGGTCTTCTGCCTGACACTAGCTAGGAATTTTAACATTTTACGAGTTGCAAGCAGGACATTACTAAAAATGTGGGACTGAACTTGTACAAGAAGGAAATTAGATGAGGAAACAAACAAACAAAGATGGTTAAAATTCTTGCTCAGTTTTTGAAACACCAAATCTAAAAACCAGGGCCCTTAGAGGTTCTTTGTGTGTTAGCAATGTTCATGCAGTGAGGCAACCGTGTCCCTCCACGCAGCTGTGCCCTTGGCTCTCTAAGCTCTTTTCTGTCTCTTTACTAATTCCCAAAGAGAACCAATGCTACTTTTTCTGCACTATGTACACAGAGTGAAATATGTCCCACTCTTTCATAGAAAATCAATATGATGAATGATAAATACTGTTATTGATCTTGCAGTGTTGTAGACGACTCTCCAGCTCTATGGCATATTAATAGTAGTTAACCAGTAATTCATTTCAGGATGGCTGGGATTTTCTCTTAAGGAAGGTGAGTTCTTGGGGTCAGTTACACATATGGGTCTTAAACATTAAGTAACCTATGAGGGGCTCCTGCCTTCACTTAGCAGAGCACGGTGAAAAACAGTGGTCCAGTCCTCAGTTAATGTAAACCAGTCTCAGATCATTTACTTCAATAAAGCTATAGCAATTTACACAAATTGCGGATATGCATGGCAAAATCAACGCAGAAGTCAGTATATAGATGATTCTTTCCCTTCTTTTTTCGAGGAGAGAGGAAAAATGCCAGGGAATTTATGTGAATTTCTCTCATCACCTCTATCTCACAGATGCAAGCAGGATTTAAGCATACACAGTGAGACAGGCAAGCACTGAAGTTCTGTCTGAAACATTCACTCACTCCGTATATAAGCATGCAGTATTTTCTACTCCTACTGCTGTTCTTATGGGCCAGTTATACCTCTTAACTATATGCTGGTAAAGCTAATTTAAACATGGCTGGGCAAGCTGCTGATGCTGAGGTCAAATGGCACACAGTCCATACTATTAGACCTCAGCATCTAAAACAGAGCAGCACAATTGCCTGCTGGCAATGGTTACTGGACCACACTCAGGAATCTGGGGCAGAGTATTAGTCAGCTTGGGATGCACGAACACCAGGAACTGTCATAAAAATCAGGATAGCACATAGAGTCATGTTTCAAAGTCTGTGAGCAAGTAGTGGTAGGGTTCAATTTACTGATGTGGCCATTAACAGCTGATTAGTCTCCATCTGATTATGTATTTCAGAAAAGGGATTCTGGATATGCAGTGTGCCAATCAGAAGCATTTCGCTCCCTGCATTTATTGACATGGGTTCTTATGTACACCTCTGGTTAGCAGGTGTTATTTCTTCTGTGCTTACAGAGACACTACACATACACAGACATGCCACTGGAAACGCAGAGCTGTGACCACTGAAGGAGCAGGAAGGCATGGCCATCGCTCAGTGAGCAGAGTTCAGCTTCTGGTAGTTTACATTTCTTGTCGTTTTCACTTCAGAGCGACTGCTTTCATCACTGCAGCTCAGCATCTTCTGGCAAGCCAGTCATTGCAGCAGGAGACAGCTATGCCATTAAAACACCAAAAAAGAATGATTCAGTCAGGGAACACTGGCCTCCAGACCTCAGAAGAGTCTTGGATCCACACCTGATAATTTCTCCTTGCTAGTGTATAAAGCATCAGTATACTCCACAAATTAACTGATTTGGCAATACTGAGTCTCGTAATGTGTTAGTTCAATTTGTGGCTGGCTTTGAGGTCGGACAGTAGCCTTGAATGAGGCTGGTGTGAAATCACTCCCTAACATCATAATCAGAAACGCTGGAACAGTATGTTTCTCCCACCAGACAATCATGAGAGAGCTATTTCAGATGTCAAAGAAAGCTGGCACCATTACTTACTATCTGCTGAGACACTTCCTCCCAAGGAACAAAACCTGCATGCTTGCTCTGCCTTTGAGAGGAGTGTTTCTGTTCTCTTCCCATTAGAAGTTGCAGATTATCTTTGGTTCCAGCATTGAACTTTTACCTTGCTATAAAGTTAATGTGCTAGACAATGTTCATTCCAGGCAAGGATGTGGGGCTGTGTATTTTCTGCCACCCCCAAAAAAGGCCATTATCTGTAATTACCCATTACCATGCATAATTATTTCTTCTATTCTGGTCTATGGCCCCCAGGACTTTATGCTGTTACAGCTCACTGCATTACCTTATCAAATTTGTTAAGGAAGCTTTTTTGACCTTTTGAGCACATCACAGCACATACAAAAGCCAGCAGCAAATTGCCTAAGCATGTAGTCTGTAATTTATTATTTGCACCTTGCATAGTGACACCATACAAATATTACACACTAACACCTTCCCTATTCTCACTCCCTGCTTTAGCTAAAATAGGAAGAGGAAAGGAAAGCTCTTTAGTAAGACATGGAAGGAAATGGGAAGAGGCTGGAGTCTCTCAATGGGAATTCGAGGAACATGTCAGTAACACACGGCTAACCCTGAACACCAGGCTCTGGAGAACGTCCCAGCTACCCTCCTCTCCAATGACACATTTTGCCTTTCTCCTCGGCCTCCCCAGAGTCTGATTCTACCATTTTGGCTTCATTTCACACCTGCTTAACTCTGCTGAGCCCTGTTCTTTCACACAGAAGCCCATTTACTGCTCCTTCAGTAAGTAGAAAGGGGCCTTTAAGGACATCCTTCCCCTCCAGTTTATAGCTTCTGCCAATGCAGCACAGATTCGCAAGGGACAAATTTGGTCCAATATGAGATTCACAGGGATTGTCCTTTAAGGATAATCACATGAGTGCACGAAGGACCAGGTCTGCATCTCCACTGCTCTCAAACCTCCCAGTGCAGGACCAGACATGGACCTGCACCTCAGTGCTATTTACTTTGTCTAACAGCCTCACCACGAAAGTCCACATGCTATATCCCTCCTCTTCATGAGGACACTGAAATTGGGCCCTACAGAGAATCCTCACTCTAAACGAAAGAAGAAAGTGTCTGCATCCTGATTTTTGTTTCACCCTTAATCCTCTTTTTATCAACATATTCCAGAGGGTGCTTTATCTAAAACCCTTTCTTTCAGGTGCTTTTATGTGGAAAACTCTCAGCCCACATCCCTCTCTGAAGAGGGATATTTAAGAAATTATAATTTAGCAAATACTAGTAAAACTAATTTCTACGCTTTTGAACTGTGTAATTAAATGAACTTCCCAAATACAAGAAAATCTGAGATACTTTCCTGCCATCATGACAAATAGAAGGAAATGTCAAGTATCAGGTAAACACTTTAGACTGAAAGTGCACAGTATAGATTACTGAAGCACAAGGTATGCACAGTCAGGCCTTTCATATCTGCCAGCAAAAGCCTTCTCCCTAAATGCAGAGTGAAGAAACAGGGACCATGGACTCCAGAAAGCACCCCTGAATTCAGGCTCTAAGAGATGGCGACCTGAGCCACTGCTGTGAAGACAAAACCCTCCTCTGCATTTCTCCACGGTTTGCAGACCTCTAACCCATCACCTTGCCTAACTCTCAGGCAGCAGGGAGAGGGGAAACCTTAGCAGGACGAGGAAGAAGAGTCACCCCGCATTTGAGATGAGCCAGCACATGCAGGTGAAGAGCAGGTTCTGCAGAGCACCACAGGAGCCTGTGCTTCTACGCCTGTCCTGGAGCCTGGTTTCTGACCTCCAGGGTTGTCCCATTCCCACTGACATACAGAAAAACACCTCTGCAGTTCTCCCAGGTTCTGACCAGAGAGCTTTTGAGAAAAACTTTTTTTTTTCCCCTCCCCCAATTGCCAACAATGTTACAACCCCATCTCCAGCTCAAATGCCAAACCCAGAGGTTCTTTGTCCTCCTTGTTTAGGACTGCCTGCCCCAACAGTCCTGGATGCCCAGCGATGGCCTAACACCTATTAAGAGGGAGAGGTCAAAATCTGTTAGCCATATCAGATGTGTGGGCTAAAAGCAGCCGTGTCTCCAGGCTAAAGAGAATAAATCATAGACAAAACAGCTTATTGCCACAGTCAGTCCGTAGGTACCTCTCCAACCATACCCAGGGAACATAGTTGCTCAGCAGATAGGTCCTTCTTAACAGAAATTTGTATTTTTAAAGAAGAAGAAAAAAAAAAATCCATACAGTTGATCTCTGAGATCAGAGGTGAGATCAGAAAAGATGTTTTCTGGTCTTTTAATTGTTCCTGTGTCTCCTGCCTTGAAATTCCAAGTTAAAGCCCAGATGTGCTGGTTCAGACCACAGCTATATCCCCACCACCATAAAGAGAAACCTAGGGAACGGTGCAGAGAAAATAAACGCGCTACCTCACTCACCCGCTCTCCAGCCTCCCTCCCATCATTTTCAGTTCAGTGACGTTCCTGAGCCTGGTGAGGCATGCTTACTTAAGAACCATCAACAATCTTCCTTTCAGTATCTGTTGAGAGCCCACTTTCCTGTACATACCCTGTGGACAGGGAAGAAGTCCCATGAGTCCCACAGGAACCCCACTAGTTTCAGGTACAGAAGACCCCAAGCCTCCTTCCCTCATCACAGGTCTGTCTGAAAGGGCTGTACCGGTCCTTGGTCAACCTCTTCCACTGGAAACTGCTAACCTTCAGCATAGTGACCACCAGCTTCTCTGCAGTGACACTGGTCCTCAGGGATGTACTCCATCTTTCACTTTTCATATGGGTTACAGTGGCTCTTGCTCACATGTGACCAACATCTAGCAAAGCTCCCTCACAGTGCACTGTCTCCACTGCTTTACCAGTCCATGAACCTTTCCATCACCTACCAAGACAAGCTGTGGTTATTCCAGTCTTGTTTCCAAGATACCAACGGAAACACCACAGAGCTTATAGCCAAGAGCAGGTCCCTGTGGGACTTCTCTAGAAACACCACCACATTTGCTTCCCCACTCAGACCTACATTTTCAGACTGATAGGATCATCCTTCTTAAAACCATGTAACACATACAATACTGATTTTCTGTCAATTCAGTTTCCTAATCAAGCTCCCAGGGCACACAAAAAAAAAAATGCTCTACAGAATTTGATAGCATCAGTATGTCACTTTGTTAAGCAATTTTGTAATGATAAAAGATTACCAACTTGACAGAATCTTCTACCCATAAACTTGTGTTAATACATGTTCTCTGAGCATCCTTTAAAAGCTGTGTTTCCTCCCTCCCACACACTCCAGCTGGCTGAGGACTGCAGGTTTTTTTGTGTGTGTGTGTTTTTTTTTTTCTTTTTTCTTCCCCTTCCTGTTTTGTGTTTTTTTTTTTTTTTTTTCCCCCCCCCCCCCCCCCTTTTTTTTTTTTTCCCCCCCACAAAAACTGATGTCAGGCTGACAGATTTGTAGCCACCCATCCTACTACACTCGCTTTTCTTATACACTAAAATGACATCAGCTTTCTTCCAGGCCTTAGGAATTTCCACAGTGTTGAAAGACTTCCTGGAAATCAGCATCAGAGAGATTCTCAGACAAGTTTTCTACTGCTTTTTGTTTCGTTTTGTTTTAAATGCTGCATGCAAGTATCCCAATCCTGCTGATTTCAGGTACTCTTGGAAATGAAAGCAGAGTTTTACCATCTTCATATACAGCAACATCATCTGCCTTTCTTCAAAGCAAAGATCAGAAAAAAATTATTGAGCACTTCTTCCTCTTCCACATGTAGAATTATTATCCCATAGTGGGTCAAATAACTGTTAACTCTCTGTGTGTGCTAAATACAGCTAAAAAAAAAACTCCTAAATTTAAGATTTTTATTTAATTTTGAGCTTAACAAAACCTGTTTTTTTTCAAAGGAAAATGCAATTTGGGAGAAAAAAATACGGAGGAAGATATCCCAGCCAGAAGACTGCAGCTTGGCATAGTAAGTTTCCAAGTCATACACGCAGCCCCAATCCAGCTCCTGCTAAGAAAAGCTGAAATGCCACCACTGACTTCAGCAGAAATGGAGAGGGCACTTTTTGTTCACATATGGTGTACACAATAAAAAATGATGTGCTGCAAACATTTAGCATGCAACATAAAAACCCTGTTAATATGGCTGAAGAAATAAAACCAACAGAAAATAATTTTTATTTCCACACTTAATGCAAGCTGCAGGCCCTCAATGTCTACAGCAGCAAATCCTACTTTCAGCATCTTCTGCCACTGACTACAGCAAAGCAGTTGATCTTTTTATGTGAGCTGCAGGGGGACAATGCTTGTTCTTTCCTTACTTGCAACTTTGGTCTTGAAAATACTGCTGTAGTGATTTTATTCAAATCTTTATCAGCAAAAAAGGAATGGCTTCAGTAAAGAAAAAGCATTCAGAATCTTCAAATACGGCTTTGAATCTCTGAAGACATTAGACACTATTTTAATGCCCCATCATTTTTCCTCACCTTGAACTGAGAGAGCAGGATTATTTACATAATCTAAAATTATTAACATGCACAACAGCTAACAGGATTAGGACCAATAAAATCAGTGCTTCAGAAAATTAGGAGTACAAGAAACAAGTGGTGTTTTCAATCTTCAGTGTAACAGCTGGGAGTATGACTACTATGTGTGCCGATATATGCATACAAGTTATTATTAATCTTGAGATACTCAACTCGTTGCATTCAGATCTCCAACATGCCACTGAAGCATGCAATTGGGGCAAAACTTAAAGTCAACACAACTTAAAAAAAAACAGTGGAAGAAGTTAAAAGAGAAAGCAAATTAGGGAAGAAAACCATTGTTCTAGACTGATGGAAAACAGTCCAGACACCTGCAGGCACAAAGAAGCAAACTGGGAGGAGGAGAAAGAAACTTGGTGTGGATTAAATGTAAAGGGATTTAAGTCATTAACAAAAGATCAAAGAGAACATTAGAAGGGAGGGAAAGCTTTACAAGTGTCTGAGATAGGAGACCTTGGAGGAAATACGACTGGGATAAAATTATTACGGCTTACACTAAAAATAACAAAAGGGAGTAAGACAATGGTTGGAATTAGCTGGAGTCCATGCTTGGGTTATAAGCTATATGATGACAGAATTTCAAAAGGTTTCTAAAAAAGACCAACTAGAAGTAACAGCAGTCCTTTTTCACTCTGTCTACCTGTCATTCCCCATGACAGAAAACCTAGTATGAGCAGCCATAAAGAACCACTGTAGACACCCACTGGGCCTGGGCAAGTAAGCAAAAATCATATGCGCTTGCCTCTCTTTTGTATACAGCCACCAGTGCTGCATGGATTCAGTAACAGCTGCACTAACAAAATCTGCTTCCATACAAACACAAACTGATCACTAATGAATTTTGTTCATGCCCAAGTGACAGGCAGAAATGCACAGCGACTGGCACGATAGTGGTTTACATCCGTTGAGGCTCAGTTGTGTCCATGACTATAGGCATCCAAGTCAGCTAATGGTGGTCTACAATGTAGATAATAGAAATAGTATGAATAGAGACTAGAGACAGGAAACGAAACATTCATAAAATAATGAGGCATCCAATTTCATTACAAAGGAAGAGAAGCTCAGTGCTTAACCAACTCTCTGCAGGCTCTTCAAGAAAGTGCAGGACAGAAGTGCATGAATGGTGTTTGTGCTGAAGTAACTGAGCTACTCACAGGTCTAAGATTAGGAGTTATCAAGGTCAGGACAAAGTCCAGGGGAAAAAAAAAAATTAAAAAAAAAGAGTAACTAGAAGAAACTTATGAAAATGCCTTCCTACAAAAGAAATCTTCAAAACTGCCTTTTAGTCCCCATGTCATTAAGTGACAAATCTACTGAAAATTGAAAATAGGCCAAAGGGTAGCTGAATTAGGAAGCTAACTGACAAAGCAAATTAAAGCAGTCTTCAAGGTATAAGAAAGCACAAAAAAAAGCAAAAAGCAAGAAACCATGCCAGTGTTCAGTTAAGGAAGTGTGCAGTACTCCTTCACTCCCCACTTACATCTTTTCTAAAAACAAAAAGACAGACTCCCACATTCAGATAAGTCACAATAACTGTTTCAAGGACACAGAAAGGAACAAGAGGTTAGCTGCAGATAGTGTAATAATGTGCCCACAGATAGAAAATTGTTAGTACATCTTTTGCTCTGACTCTTTCTTATCTGTGTTCATAATGACAAATGGAAAGCACCAGCTGGCACAGATAACTCTCTAAACGTGAATGCTCATATGCAGATGCCAGTGTGATGGAAGAAGAACTTCCATGGCACAAAGAACAATAGGGGATGCTGGCCTTCAGTGGGAAGAGAAATCCCAAGCACCCGAGTACTAGGACAGTGCAGGCAGTAAAGACCAGTAAAGTCCAACAGCAAGAGCTGCTTGGCAGGGACCTCACTCTAACCAGTAGCTCTAGACCTGGAAACCTCACTTGGACTAAGAAAAGTTGGACAAAAAGATGCTGCAACACAGGAAGCCTAAGATAAATTATTTTTAAAAAAAAATAAATAAATCTAATCCCAGTTCTTTATGGAGAAAAAAAAGCTCTTCTGAAATGTGAAAGAAGGATGGAAAGAGCTGCTGAGATACCTGTGGGTTTTCACCTCCCCTCCTCCGGCTAAAAGGTGGTCTGAGCAACCTTCCTATCCCAAAGTAAGCAAGTCCACATAGGTCACAGCTGGTCTCCTGGCATCCCTGCTTCCCCAACATGCTGCAGCAAACTCTCCCCAGCCCCTGCCTCTGGTGAAGACAGCCCTGGATGAGAATCACAGTACCACTTGCAGAGGAAAAGAAAAGCAATATTCTCTGAGGTTTTTAAAATCCTTTGACACTACTATCTGTTTTACACTTCCATTCACACACGTGCATACAAACACACCCCAAGCTGCAAAGACCACCAACAAAAGTGCAAGCTTTGCAATCTGCAGGCTCCAGAACTGGAGAATTAACTGGAAACATCTAATCGGGGATGCAGAACCCTGTAACATCATGATTTATTTAACACAGCCAAACAATGGCCAGAGGCAATGAATCATACAGGAGATGACAAAGCTGCAGGTGATTTCCGTCATCTAGTTTAACCTGCACATTGATCAGAGTTTACCCCCATATTAATCACTTGAGATCATAATCTAACACACTCTTAAACACCTCTCCTGATTATGCTTCACTTACCCCCTTGTCCTTATGCAGGTCACTCCACTGCTAATTGCATTTCTAGTTAGGAGAAAAAGTGTCTACTGTCTAATTTAATTTTGTCTTTTTTTAGTTTCAAGCCGTTGCTTCTTGTTATGCTGTCTCAAGCACTGTAAATAATCCCTCCCCCTCCTCCACATTATTACATCTCATATATTTATAGACTGTTATATCCACCCTTAGTCTCCTTTTCTACAAGCCATACATCATTTTTGCCACCCTTCCCTCTAGATTTTCAGATTTATCTACGTCCTTTTATAATGAGATGCTCAAAATTCCTTTGCAGCGTTCCCAAGTATGGCAAAACCAAGGCATCAGAGAGGCAGACGTGCTCCCCTTTCTTCACAAGCAATGCCTTTTTAAACAACTCTGAGCAAAACCTGTGTCGTTTCAGTAGGAACAGAAAACAACAATGCCATGGCCATCACATTGTGCAGTCCTTCATTCACCACACAGTTGTGTCAGAAATTAAAAGAGCCTATTAGGGGCAAGTTTTATCCTAAACAAAGGAAATATTGCTCAAAGCAAAACAATCCCTGAATATTTACTTAGTCCAGCTTGAAAGAGATTTAGCAACTGAGAAAAACACCATACAGGCAGAAGACCAGCAACTGCTTCCCAAGACAAAGTCTAACTTCTGCTGTGGCAATAATGCCAATCTAAAAGAGGTAAGACAGTTCACGAGTACAAGAGACACAGGCAAACGGGATTTTTTTTCTCCCAACCACAACCAACTGGAGAAAAATTACTGATTATGAATGGAAAGGTATTAGTTATTCACAGGTGAACGACGCAAAACTTATTTCTTGGTCAGCTGCTGCAACCCTGTGAAGATATATCATGTTCAACAATGCTCTTTTCTTTTCAACAGAGATCTGTTGGCTGTGAGAGAAGCTGGGGAAAAACAGCAGGAGGCAGCGGATGGGGCCACTTGATTCTTGGCATCAAAAGAGAGCTGGAAGGACCAGAAGGCAGCCAGCAACTAAAACTGGTGAAGAAGCAGTAATGGGCGCAGCAGGAAAAAAATCACTGTCAGGAGGTAATGAGGGGACAAAGACAAAAGAAAAGAGCAGGACTATGGGGCAGTAAACACTGCAGACCCACCAAGATCTCTGAGGACATGCAGCCATCGTGCTAGCTCTGGCACAGGCAGGAAATGCAACTAATGCCTCCTTCTCCTTACTGCTCAGTCCTGCTGAGGCTAATTTTCTGTTGAAATCTACAGTAGAGTGCTTTTAGGTCAGAAGAGTCAGGATTTCTTTCCCAGGCCTGCAAATGCTGATCAGTATTGAGACTGGCTAAATTTCAAATTTCAATACGCTGGCTTAATGTCAATACAAAAAAGTAGGCATTTCACAAATTTGCAGAAGAGTCTCATTTGGAACGGACCTCTGGAGGCTATCTGGCTTAAACACTGCTAAAAGCAGGGCCAGCCTCATGGCTAGATCACATCACCCAGGCACCATCCACCTAAGTTTTGGGTCTCCTCATGCATGGAGGCTCCACAACCTCTCTGGGCAACCTGTTCCAGTGCTCAAGCACTCTCACAGTGAAATGTCCATAGCAACTTCCTCAAGCTGCCCATCAGTTGACCAGAGTGAGACTTTTTTTATAAAATCAAAATTCTGACAGCATATGATACTGTAAAGACTGCATACCATATGATATGACTGCAAAGACTTACAAGAACTTTCAGAATGAATTTTTTTTTTTTTTTAAACCATGACATGATACCTTCCAATTAGAATAACTTTTTTTTACCTCGTTACCTATGCAGCACAACATCTGTAAGGTCACGGCTTCTGTCTTTGAAATCACAGTATGGTGTCACAGAAACGGTCAATGCAAAAGATAACATCAAAAAAAAAAAAAAGCAAAGGAAGAGTAAAAAAGGCAAAGCAGGGTTTTCAGAGGCACCTAGGGCACTGCAAAGTTCAAAGGGATCTCAATACCATCGTTCATCACTTAGTATGACTGCTGAGCTCACTACAGCCTGTATTTATGAGCATATAAACCCCCATCTGTTCCTCAGAGTCTCATAGTGAAGGCAGCACCTACTTGGAGAAATATAAAAAGAACACCCTTTTGTTTCCATCATGCATAATAAATGTAGCACAGGGAAATAACAAGCATAAGCTTATTAAAATTGTTGACATTGATACGTTTAACTTGTCAACCAGTGATACTATGAAGGCACCTGAACAATGCTAGCCAATGGGAAACGGGCCACCACAGAGCACAAGAGCAGGAAGTGGAGTTTAGCAACATAATCCCATCTACACTGGATGCTTCTAAATTGGGCCAGCATTAGCACAGAGCAGCAGAAAGAAGCACCTCCTAGTCACCAGGGTCTGTACGTTGCAGCCACCTCACCTCATCCACCAAATGCCAAACATCACCCTCAGGACCAAATAAAATGGAGGGAAGGTGAAAGGCATTGTCTCTTTGCTTTAGTATTAGCAGCTGTCACTTGAAGGTGTTTCACGATCATGCTTCCCACCCACCCAGCCCTCAGGGATTCCTAAATATTAAAATGGCAGAGGTACCAAACTGACAAGAAAGAGGGCAGAACCCAGATTTTGTAAAGTGAGTATGTCTGAAAGGCATGTTTTAAATGCCTCACCATAGTCTTTTGTGAGTTTTGCAGACTACTTAGCTTAACAAAGTGTACTTACACTACAGAAGGAAGGACAACTTAGGTGCTCTGGGATCATGAGTTTTTGCTGCTCTGTACAATTAAACCGCCTTTGCTCTCAGCAACCTGCAGCTTCTTAAGGGAAAATGCACAGGAACTACAAAATCGTTTTGCAAGAGGTCCTGATAATGTCCAGCAACTGTGTTCTGCTCCTTTTCAACTACCCTGCAAACTCCCAGTTTGCTTGAGTGGGGAAGACACAGTCCATCCAAAGTCAACAGTTTCCAAGCTTAAGATGGTACGTGCTATGACCCTAATAATTCTTTTTTCCCCCTTTGCAGAAACAGCATGCCTCAAAGGGATTTGAAAAATTGTCTCTGGCCTCACCAGGTGTCACAATATTTCTGATCTGATGGTAAAACAAATACAGCAAGGAAAGACTCTCTTTCTGGCAGTGTGGTTTCTTTGACTACTTCACACACTACTCTTCTGCTGGTAAACAGCACTGCATGAAGGGAGTCCAAAAGAAAAGCTGCTCCTGTGAAGCAAAAACCTTACAGGAGGAACAGGATTACCACTGTCAAGAACACCTCCTGCCCAGACTAACACATTCTGTACAGGGCATGCTGCACTCCCAGAAGCCACTGGTTCCCCTGAGGCTCGCAGGGAGCTGCTGACTGCCCCTGACAGAACGGGTTCCGTTCTCTCTGCCTGCCTTAATGATTTCTATAAATTCCTGCAAAATCAGCAGCCTACCAAACTGAGACACTGTCACACTTGCTCCAGCCGCATCTCTTATTTTGCTCACAGCTGAGGGCATCAGCACAGTGATAAAACAGCCACGCAAGAATCCCTCGAGTACCTGGTCCTGAAACAACCGGACATCTAGAACAAGAACTTCGTGTCATATCACATTTGGCAGTTCCTTAACTAACCAAAGATCTTTATATGCTAAAACCAGAAAGCATCAGAATATTTAAGCAGTACTCCTCACTGAAAAATCAAGACTTCCCAGCATGACGCTTGCACTCTTGACACCTAATGAAGCCACCCTACAGGATTGGCTGAACACAGAGCACCTTCTGCAGCTCCAGAGCCAGCACACAGTTACTGGTAGCATGAAATCCTTGAGTACTTACACTGCTTTCAACAGATGAACCTAACAAATGCATTTGGCACAGAACTTTATGCCATGCAGTTGCTTTTGAACTAACCATGTACTTCTGTTGCTACTCAGGTGCCTAAAAACAAAATAATGAACGCATTTTCCTATTAATTCCCAAATTCTCCCATTTCTGGTGAACAAAGCCAACCCTGCCTTGATTCTTGGCTGGAATCAGATCTCTCTGGATGAAACTGTGTATTTCAAATAATCAGATCATTTCAGTTGGAAAAGACTTTTAAGATCATCGAGTCAAACTGTTAACCTAGCACTGTCACGTCTAGTTCCACCACTCCCTGGGCAGTCAAAGCTGTCCCCTACAACGCTTAATGCCGTCACCCGTACACAGTTATTTAGTAAAATGCTTGAGAAACAATGTATTTTAAATGCTCACAAAGAAAAATACACATAAGACAGCTGACTGCAAACCATTTACAATTGCTTTGACCAAAAATTTTCAAGCAATTAAAATTACTTTTAAATTACACATTAGCGTGTTTTCCAGTCTTTATTCAAGCATGTGAATTGCCTTAAGCTTGATCAAAGAATAGTTTTTATTAAAAGATCATAATTTAATTCAATTAGTAAGAAATTATTAAACTGGAATTAATAAATTAATTACCTCTGGTGATATTTTAAAACCATTACAATCAGATTTTACGCAAATTTTTTTTGAAACTAAGACAATTTCAATTTTTGGCCTTTCTGTATAAGCAAGGGTTTTCCTTTTCTGAGGTACACACAATCTCTCTACGTTGCTGAATATAGTACTTTAATCTTTAGCCATTTCTTTCCATGTCTACAGACAAAGCATGCAATAATGCAAATATGAAAGGAGTAACTGCGTTGATTCAAAGGTGACACTAACATGACTACAGTAATGAAAACAAAAAAGCTAATAAAAAGCCATTCATTGTTTTATCAACCAGTTCTAAAAGCTTCCCAAAGAAATTCCTCCACATCTGTCTGAAACTGCCTGTCTGCAGTGGATGCCACAAATCCATCTGACAAGGCTCTAAATGGCCTGCAAAATAAAGTTATGTCATTTGACAGACACACATATGTGCTCTCCTTTTATTAGTTAATGCAAGGCATTGTCCACTTTAGAAGCATATTTTCAATGAGGAAATATAGTCATCTGTATTACTGCCATCAGCACAGATGATTAAAAATGAATGAAATTTCCTTTCCCTTTCCTCTATGTTTGCTTTTTCTTTTTTGTGTCTCTACAGCAGAAGTCAATTATATCAGTCTCATTTTTATATGTAGTCAATCACTCTATCTGTCTGATGGAAGCTCTGCATAGTAGAAAGCATTTTGGCTAGAGTCTTCACTTCAGTGCCTTTACATCCTGGTTGTGCTTTGCCAAGGCTTTACTGAAACTGTAGACAAATACTGATTGTTTTGGGGTTTTGTTTAATTTGTAATGCAAGGGCTGAATACAGTACAGTGTAGTAGAGTGCAAGGACTGCGTCAGTCTTCCCTAGTTCACACCTGGCCACACAGAGCAGAAGGATCACCATATCAAAACATGGAAACTGGGCAGCAGCTCTCTGCTGCTGGGGTCAATGGCATTACCTACTCGCTTCGGTCCTGTACAATGCTGAAAACTCTCCTGTTCTGAAGCACATACACAGCTAGCCAACACGCTGTTGCCAGGAACGTGGCAGGAGCATGTATTTTGGGAGAAAGAAGAAATGCTCTTCATAAATCTCTCCTTGCAGGTATACAGCCCATTGAATTCAATTACAGCGCCAGTCTATATCAAATTAATTTTGATTTTCCAGTAAAAACAATCAATTAAAATACGAAAGACTGATCCTGGGTTCTTCCCTTTTTCGAACCATACTAGCAGTGCAATATTGTACTTGGAGAGGGGACTCTCCATCACCCTGCTGCTGCAGAGAGGCGAGAGGTGCAACAGCAGGCAGCAGTAAGCAACGCCAGCGCCAGCCCTTGCCCCAGGCACCTTACCTGAGGGTGTGCTGGATGCCGTCATGGCTGCACTCGTGGAGTGCACAGGGCTGCTGCCTTCCAAGAGACAAGAGCTGCTACCACTGCTCTTCTTGACCAGCGGCTCAGGGGCAGGGGGCAGGGGCACCGGCTGGCTGATGCCCATTTCCTCCTCCTGAGCTTGCTGCCTTCTCAGCGCAACCTGGGAACGAGAAGACAGACGTAGGACACGCTCTCTGGCTTATACGGAATTCATAATGGCAACAGCAAAAGACTCAATCTCCAGGCTGTCTTCTCCTCTTGGCACTCTCTATGGTGTGGGTGTCATGACCCAATCCACCCAGTGGGTAAGGAAGATAATAAAGGAGGTTATAGAGCTGTTTAAAATTAGTTCCTTTTTGTGTCCAAATCTATAATGAAAAATCTATGAAATGCTGGTGCCATGTTGCTTCCTCCAACAAGACCACACAAAGATGTATTGAAGCTGACTGCACTCACCTGACAAAGGTGCTCCTGGGCAAAGTATACTGTGAAAAGTGCAGTCACTATTTCATCTCTGCTGATATACAGCTGCTGGTGATAAGAAAATCATTTACTCACAGGGCTGTGCTGTGCCTCTTCATCAATATAAAGCAGCTCTTCACGAGGACTTACACCTGCAACCTAGATCTAATTTGCTTTCTCCAAGGCTGCTGGGCTCCCTCTCTGTCTCTTTGCTGGAAATCCACCCCTTTGAGGGCATTTCAGCACACAGCACACTCTACACGGAATGCCACTGTGGAAGAAGAATGGCAAACATGGGGAAAGCATCCTGAGAGCATCTCAACTAGAACCACACACTGCAGATAACTGGCCAGGCCTGGAGCAGTGGGAGCATCCCATTTCTTTTATAACACTGACCATGTTCCAAGCCTGGCTGGCACTGGCCAAGCCCACAGGTACTATGCTGCCTGGAGGTGGATGCAGACAAACAATATTTGTTCCTTATTGAAGATACAGAAGACCCCTTCTGCCTCACCTGAACTTCAGATTAATTTTGCACAGCTGTTTACCCATGCCAATTTGTGATATGTGTCTAGGTGGTATAAATGACACCAGGGGCCTTACAGCTACCCACCCTGCAACTTGCTAGGTGACAGACCTGCATCTGTATTTAAACACTGGAAACCTGTCCTGGATTACAGACTGGGATCATGAGCTTTTCTTGCAAGAAATTCTGCTGGGTAGCCTGTACAGGACATCATCCATTTCCATGTTCAACAGAAATATTTTTCTAATATAAAGGTGTAATACTACTAAAGAAATTAATAAAAGCTCTAGCAAGACACATCCCAAACAGGAGGTGTAGACTTGGAAACACCACGGGTAGCTTTGACTTCACAAGCCAATAACCTTGACCTGTAAAATTCCATCAGCGCCAAGGGGTTTATTGCAGAAATATATCAGAAGGGGGAAAGACAGACTTTCAATGTGTAACTCCTACACAGATAAGGTTTGGTTAGGGAGGCTTTCAAAGCAGCTTTCAAATACCAAGCAGGGAAGAGAAAACCCCCAGGAGGGCCACTGGCAGAACCTGCTAGCAGGAGGCACTCCCCGCCTGACAGAAGCTGCAGGGTTGCAGGACAAGTCTGTGCCGAAGGGGGCACTTGCATGGGGTATACCCCATTTTGTGCTCCCTCCCCTGAGGCAAGCAGCGACTGGAGCCACATTTATTATTCTGTGGTTCACACCGGGAAAAAACAAAAGCACATGTAATTTGGGCATATAACAATTTCTGGACTGCCATGCCACAGACAAAGAGGAATTGTTTAAATGAACAACAGCTCCCAGTGGCTTCAGAGACCGTTTAGTGGACCTGCACTGAATAATTAAATTAAAAAAATGGAGAAGGATTTAATTCACGGCTGCTAAGGTTTTTAAAATCAGCGGGACACTCATTTTATGCCGTATCACGAAGCTATAAGTGCACATTAGTTGCAAACTCGGTTGGTGGGTCTGACACCGCTGCCTTTACCTGCACCAGGAGTCCTAACGCCTTCCCACCGTTTGTCTGCAGGGCCTACGTGCACACAGGAGCCCGTGC
>NW_008613159.1:0-406 GCF_000691845.1 Merops nubicus | reverse complement strand
CCACAACCACCCAAAAAGCCACTACACTCCCTGGACTCCTGTTAATGAAGTGTTCAAGATAAGGATCATAAGGACTATTACTGCGGTCATTTACGTGGCCGAAGAGTCGTGACTTCAGCGGGACTGACTAGCGAAAAAAGTCACTCCTACACATAACTGCATGCAGTGTGGTTTCTTAGAGCGCGTTACCGAGTCCTCGTTTAGATCTAAGATCACACCGGTATTTACAGACCCGCTCTCAACAACACCCTTATTTTAAAAAAAAAAGAAAAAAAAGAAAAAATAAAGAAAAAAAAGTACGTTTAGAAATGCACTCTACCAAAGCCACCTAGCAGCAGGAAAAGCATGTAAACCTGATCTGAAAACACCAGTGGAAAATACTGTCGCTAGCCGATTAGTTGACTAG
>NW_008613158.1:33065-35038 GCF_000691845.1 Merops nubicus | reverse complement strand
CATTGCTTTTGGAACATCTTCATAGCACTATGAATGTTATATGAAGTGGGTGATAATTCTAATTTAAACTTTACTATCAAATAGCTTTAAAGAAGAGTTAGAAATATTTGCAAAAGGCTAATGCCAACCCTGCAGTGACTCCATGGAGGTGACAAAGAAATTCATCCAAATCACTATGTTTTTTTAATTTCATGGTATGCACAAGTCCTCCACCTTTTCATATTGACCATCCCTTGGTTGTTCACGGTTAGGAGTGAATGTAACTATATTAATAATTTAAGCTAATTTAATGTTCTGACTTTAAAAATATTTTTTAATGAATAGTAGCAGATCCACAATTTCCTTGTGAGAATAGCTTGCAACAGGGCATGAATGGAAAATACAGCACCCCCTTAACTCTGAAAGGCTTAAAGAAGTGGAAAAAAAACCAAAAAACTTTAATGTTTATAAAGAAAAAAAAATTGTTGGAACATCAAAGCAGTTTTTCTTCTATTCTCTGAGCACATGGAAAATAGTCTGAGAGCAGATTATTCTTTCATGGTTTTTGTTATGAATGCTTTTGTTATTTCTGTGGTGTATCACGTTGTGGAATCATTGACTGGTTTGGGTTGGAAAGGATCATCTAGTTCCAGACCCTAGTATGGCCAGGGACTCCTCCCACTAGACAGGTTGCACAAGGCTCCATCCAACCTGGCCTTGAGCACCTCCAGTGATGGAACATCCACAGCTTCCCTGGGCAACCTGTGCCAGTGTCTCACCACCCTCAGACTGAAAACTTCCTAATTTCTAATCTAAATCTCCCCTCTTCCACATTGAAGCCACTATCCCTCATTTTATCACTACAAGCCCTGGTAAAATGTCTCTCCCCATCTTTCTTGTAGACCCCCTTCAGAAACTGGAAGGCCACAAAAAGGCCTTCCCAAATCTTCTCTCCTCCAGACTGAACAATCCCAGATCTCTCAGCCTGTCCTTGCAGGAGAGGTGTTCCAGCCCTCAGATCACCTTTGTGGGCCTCCTCAGGACCCTCTCCAACAGGTCCATGTCTTACTTGTGGGAGGACCTCCAGAGCTGGATGCAGTACTCCAGGTGGGGTCTCATGAGAGTGGAGCAGAGCAGCAGAATCACCTCCCTTGACTTTTCCCAGCTTGTACATGTGCTTGGGATTGCCTCAGTTGTGTGTTCATGTCCACATCCATGTCCACATCCATGTCTATGCAAGTGGCTCTACACATGCTTTGGAAGAAGGGATGGAGCTCATTTGACTTTCTCAGAGGGAGAGACCACAGGCGAGCAGCTCCCCACAAGGCTGCAGGGCAAAATTCCTGGACCTGTGCTCTTTCTTTTCCCAGTTACATTGACAATTGCCCATTTTACAAGGCACTGTTATTAGAAACATGCATTTTTTTTTTGCTATATTCATCCCATAGCATCATATAGTGTGAACATCATCGCTGATGTCAAAGAATTTCTCTTGCTCCCTTGCAATTATTACGTGCTGTGGGCCTAAATTTCTAACCAGATTGACTGATATAAAACAGGATTAATTCCTAGCCAATGAGTGGAACAACACAGATGTAAATTCAGCTCAAATGTGAGGAGCACCCAGCTCTATTGCCTGGGATGCACTAAAACTGTGTGGAAAATTTGTGACTGAATAGACGCACACAGGTCCAAAATTGAGTTGTGGGAGCATAAGAAATTACCAGGCTGAACTACCACAGCTAGACAGATGCGTGCTCTTTGCCCACTCCAGTTATGAGGTAATTAAGTCACAGTGCAAGAGATTTCATTGTATTCAATGTGCATCTTAACACCTTTTTTGTGAATGGCTCTTTTTCTCAGACAGCGGTGCAAAGAAAATGTTTTTCTACAAGATGAGGCATTTAAGGTTTTTTTCCACCTTGCATTCTATCAATTTGACTAAGAAATTCTTTCTACATCACTGTACAAGTGGCATAATATCAACTCACATT
>NW_008613158.1:13407-33034 GCF_000691845.1 Merops nubicus | reverse complement strand
AGGAATGGGAAATACAGGCAGACTTAGGGTGGGTACAGATGGCTGGAGATTTATATTCAGCAAAAGCTATCATTATATTCCTGTCAAATTAAAGAGATGAAACCAGTGAGGCCCTGCAAGTTGCTGCCCAGGGTTTGATAGCATCTGATATTTAATTTTCTTTAAGGACATGATGGACAGAATGCAAGATATGCCTAATAAATCTTCAGACAATGGCTAACTGAGAGGGACTGCCAGTTGGAGATGGGATTAGAATTCAGAATGACCTTAATGGATTCAACATGGCAGGAAAGCACAGGATGGTCTTCAACATATGGAGGTACAACGTGTTGTGCTCAGGAGGGAGTAACCAGGCACACAATGCACCAAGGAACAACAGACCAGGTGAGGGACTCAGTAATATACACAGACAAAGCTCAACAGCCAACCTGCAGAATGCATCCGTCCCTCACCCATTTGTGCTCCAATTGGTGCTAACAGCATCACAAGCAAGAAAACAACCAGCAGGGAGTTTGAGCAGGACCTAATGAGTATAAAATCATCCCCATGGAATAAGGAAGTACAGTTGGAGAGGAGCCACTTGCCACCAGAGAAGATACCCAAGGTATGATGCTCACCTGGGGATCCCTATTGCTTCTTTTCACAGCTGGCCAACAGGAGGTTTTCCATTTTCTCTCCATCTTCTTATTTATTTTTCCTCTTATTTTTCCCCCTGGATAACTTCCACCATTCATCAACATACATCTTCATCTGTGGACCACTCTAAGAAATCTTCATGTGTGAGCTTAATGCCCTTTATGCAACACGGGATGTGGCCACGAGGCACAATCAGCAGAATGTGAGTCAGCACTGGCAGTAAAGACAAAAGCAAAAGGGTGACATGTAAACAGACGTTTGGCCTATATCATACACCAACCAATAAATGCAAGAGCCTTTTGCCAGCACCACACTGCTCCCAAAGGAAGGACCAACATGAGGAAACCCATGCAAAGCACTAAATAGTAACACCAAAGCACAAAAGAAAAGGATGGGGGAAAAATAAACCCAAACAAACCAGGTTTGTTTTGTACAGAAAGGATTCCTTCATCAGTTTAAGCTAAAATAATTTGTTACCACTGCCAAAACTGCCCTTGCTGCCTAGTCTGGCCCCTCAGCTGTGGCAACAGAACTTTTGTGGACCTTCAGCCTACCAGCGGTAACTGTATTTTATTCCCCAAGCTTAGTTTTTGGTTAAAACAGTTCCTAAGTCCTGGCTTTGAAAGAGGATAGGGAGATGTGGCTTTTAGTGGTAGAAAGGTGATGGTAACTCTTTCAACATGAGACCAGACTCAACGCCCTTGGGATCTCATCCCAGCCAAAGACAGCTAGGAAGAACATGTTAAGGGCCTTCAGATATGCAAGACCTGATAAAGAAAGGGTGGGAACAGCATCTCCATGTCTCAACAAGGATCATTCATTATTGAAAAAAAGCTCTCAAACAGTAAGGGTGATGAAAATTTGAAGCTAATTTCTCGGGGATGTTATGGAGTATCTATCTCTAGAGACTTTTATGAACAGTTAAGATAAGCTTGCATCACAATAAGCACAGGTGTAGTCATTCCTGCCCTTTGGAAAGGGATAGACTTTTGGCTGTCTCTCTCAGCCTTTGGTTCTGCAGATAAATTGAGATCAAAAAACAGGAATTTCTCATCGCACATGGTTCCTCTCTCCCTTGATCATATGAGTCCCCAAATGTCTCTTTTCTACCGTGTGAGCTGCAACGTCCATGTCTAACAAATTCCCACTCAGGTAAACTGTAAGGTCTTAAACCCAGTACCCAAACCCTAACTGCTCCCTGTATATGCAAAGAAAGAGGAGAATCACCCTCTACATACCACAGTCAGCACTTTTGATGGCAGTCAGCCACTCTGACAAAAAATGTTTGAAAGGATGTTTGCTCCTCCTTGTACCTATGAGACATCTACTCCATACTAACTGTGTTTTTTTGAGGAGCAGGGAATAATTCAGGTGAAATAGCCAATGGAGCACCTCTCTGCTTCTTCATTCTTCAGAGAAAACACTAGTGGTATCAGGTCCCTTTTTTGGTTTGTTTCTGTCCAAAGTAACTCTTGAAAAATTAATAAAGCAACAGTCTTAAGTACCTTGCTGAAAGGTGAATACAGATGGATCAAAGGTCTTAGATTAGATTAATGTTTTCTGTTCTTACAGAAGGGAAATGAGACATCCAAAGATGCTGGCTAATCATCTCACAAAAAGAATCATTCTAAAAATATTACTTTACTGAATATTTTAAAACATATGCCTATCAAACCAAAGCATATTAATAAAGGATTTACTGGCCTCAGCTGCTACTGCTGAAGACAAAGAATAAAAGAGCAATCTTCCACTGAATTTGAGGGAGATCTACACTCTTTATAATTCTTATGATAATTACACATGTTTCAAATTCAGAAGATATACCTGGCAAACAAGCCTGACCTTTTTTTAAAGGTCATCAAAGTCATTAGATTTATAAGCCTGGATAAGTCTGATTAAAGCCAATAATGAATTTCAAAGTGAAGTTTTAGTCATATTCTGACACACTCCTGGGGTCTTCCAGAATGATCATTAGCTCTTCCCACATTTCTTTCAGCCTGACAACCTTTGTGTACATGATCTTTGCCTGTTGTATACAGCTGATTGTTTCAGAAAACCAGCTTCTGAAAGGAAAAGCAGTGACAAGTTCATCAGGACTATATGCTGAAGAGCATCTTCTCTTTCAAATATTCCACCTTATGCTGCTGGCTCACCTCTCCAGACTGGACACGTGGTTATGTGGAGGAAAAAAGGCAGCTCACTGTATAGTAAATTAACTAAAAAGGACCATTTTCCTAAGGATGTGTGCCCTGTACCCCCTAATTTTTTCCTGCTGCTTATTCACCTCCCTCTCCCACCCCTGTTTGCCGTGCTTGACAGCATGTGCCATGATTATATGTGTGCTGAGGGATCAGCCAGTGTGTGCACGCTGATGGGCCAGCTGGCTGTTGCCTCTAGGAAAGGACAAGGATCTGAATTGTAACTGCCTTTGCCCCACCAGGGAGCACTAATCTGGGCTTGCACTTTCTACCCTACCCTTAGTTTGCTGGCTACTGCCAGCTAGAAGAGGATGGCCAACTGTTTCAAGCCTCCACTTTTGTTATGGATGAATACAGGTTCTTTTCTGTGACTAGCTGCCAATCCTTTACAGCACTCACAAGAAATTAATACCTCTGGGCCCTCTGGCTGGCTGTCAAAACTGGCCAAAATTTAAGAATTATTTAATGAAAAATAATAGTCGAGTAGTGCAATCAGATATGCACCATTTTCCTAAGAGCTGGGCTGATGTTGTGTGTAAAACCACACTTAGCACAAAATCAATGCTCAAAATACAGAATAAAATATTGGTTTTGGTGACTTCATATATCATCATCTGTCAAATGAGTCACAGAAACCAGCTGGGTGCACACACTCACCCTCTCCCAGCTGTAAATACAAAGCTTATTAGCTAGAAACTTGGCATGGTTCTGCAAACCTGTACTTTTGCAGATTTGGGTCTGAGTTCTCCACCATCTTCATTCAAGCTCTTAACATTTTCTTCCATTTTGACACACAGATTTTTTTCCCACCCAAAGCAATTTCTAGAGAAAAAACTTCACTTTTGAAGACCTGCTCTATGATTTTACACTCTTCAGCTGTTGTTTGGTGTGTGGCACAGTGTCCCTAGCCCAGCTTTCAGAGGCAGGGTATGGCCTTAGCTAAAAGAAAGAAAAAATTCCATAGATGACCTTGATGAATAAAAGAAAAACAATAAATATGTTGATTTTCTTAAAGGATGCTTTGAAAGGCTTGTTTTTTTTCTCCTTTCCAACAGGTAATTTATTTAACTGCAAGTCTCCCAGTAGTAAACCATTATATCTTTTGGAACATTTGCCAGCATTAACTCCTCTGGACAGCTAACAGCATGGGAGCACACAATGATAGGATAACAGCAACAAGATCTGAAGTAGACAAACACCTCTGGCGAGCAAGAGTACAATAACAAGGACTGAAATAAAATTTTAATATGCACAGCAAAATGTAGCCTAGCTCCTGGACTGTCAGTTTTATTCCCATAATGTTAACAGGAAATTCTGAAGCCTAGAAAACATCTAATACTCCTTTAACACCCATTATGCAAAGTTTAAGATGGAATATGCTGTGTTTATTCTTCTCTCTATCACTTCACACCTTTCCTATTCATTTCCACTGTGGTGTAAAATGATGGTGGACCAGACTGACAAGAGTTTTCCTCCACTGTACATATTGTAGAGCTGGTAAGGATCACACAAGGTGCTTGGGAGAAAAGTACTGGGCTGTCAGTCTCTTAAATAACTCTTCTTTTTTGTTTCTTAATTCTCTCACAACCCTGAGGTCCCAAAGCCCACCAAGCACTGTGCTTCCCCAGTCCTGGCTCATCAGCAGCCAGGACCTCTCAACACTCTGCAGAAGACTGCTGCACACTTGGGGTGTTTCCATCTCTACCAAGCAAACTGACTTGGTGCTTCACTAAAAAAGATCGTGATTCCATGGATTTTCAGGTGACCAGGAAAAACCTCATCATTGCCATAATCCTAATGGTCAGAAATGATAGATTCTTGTGTAACAAAGATAAACATCTTGTGTAAGATCAAATAAAGTTATTTGTTGGCATGAGCTAATAGGCTTTATTTTTTTATTAGGTAATAGCAATACCTGCATTGCAATGCCCCCAAAAAATCCTTTTGAGGGAAGACAAGTTCAGATAAAAAAATTTTATTACAGCTTCTGAAGAATTTATTGTGAACCTTCCCAGTGGAAAAGGACCTGGGTGTGTTGTCAACAGCTGGCTGAATACAAGCCATCAGTGTGCCCAGGGAGCTAAGAAGGCCATCAGCATCCTGGCTTGGATCAACACTAGTGTAGCCAGCAGGACTGGTTTAGGTTGGACATCAGGAAAAACACCTTCCCCAAAGGGTTGTCCAGGGCCTGGCCCAGTCTGCCCAGGGCCATGGTGATGTGTCCATCCCTGGAGGGGTTTCCAAGCCATGGAGATGTGGTGCTGAGGGACACGGGGCAGTGGGGACCTGGCAGTGCTGGGTTAATCAGTGGACTCCAACCCAAAGGATCCTATGATTCTTGAAATATTGCCTATCTCACACCCACTGAGGAAAGAAATTGCATTTTTGTAACAGACAAGAGTCAGAAACAAGGTGGAAAAGTCTGTTAGAATGGGCGGGCTGGTAGTCAACACAGCACAAGTGTTGGTGAAGCAGGTGGGGCTCCCAGACAATGGCCCAACATACACAAGACAACCCATCACATGGGAATGTCACTGGAAAGTCCTGGGGTTTTTTTGATGACGTTTTACATGTGATGCAAGAACTCTTGACAGCTGCATTCCCAGGATCATTTTTTAAGCAAAGGGCAAGGAGCTGCCAGCACTGAGTCCTGGTAGTCTGTCTAGAAATGGAGTGTCAGGAGAAACGTGCTTTTTCTTTCCAAGTCCTCTTCCACCTCATTTGCATCAAAATGGACTGGAGGAAAGGATGCAGAAAAACATGCAAGAAAAAAATTAATAGTAAGGGCAGGCAGGGAAACATCTTTGCCTTCAAAAACTGGGGCTAAATTTACAGGCAGGCTGTTGAGATTTAAAGGGAGCTAATGGATGTGAATAAAATAAAGTTTAAAATATTTAGCTGTACAAGAAGAGGTTTCAGAGAAGGGACAGCTCCTTGGTCTTGCACAGTGAATATCAAGAGCATCTTGGATGTCAAGGACACCTGCCACAAGAAGATAAAATGTAAAAAAAAAATATATTCCTCTTCCCATTGTTGAACAAAGAGTGGGGAAACAGGAAACAGGTATTGGAAAGCACAGTACAGGCCACACAGAGTCTTGATTTAACACATAACCTTTCAGCTTTCTGCTTGGATTATGCTGTTAAAGGCCTTATGTTAAAAAACAATCACTTTCGTTTCTGCTGAGGGAAAGAGGGAGTCTGAGCACATCATCAGTTTCTTAAGAATGTGTAAACAGAAAACAAATTAGGGAGTCACTAAGCAGAGCATCCTGACATTTTCAAGAGGTTCTTCCCAAGCTGTGCTGCCTGTCTGCCCAAGAAAGCAGGGTCACCACAGTGCTCACGATGAGAGCCTTTGCTTTGTGGTTTTTATTAACAGGGTCAGACACAGCTTGTTTATGGCCCAAAGTTTGGGTGTATTACATTGGACATGACCTGCAGCAACACAGCAGATGACAAACCTCGTGTGTCTTAAACCCACTTCAAGCTCTTTGCTAAACTCTGGCTGGAGACTCTGAAGTATCAGATTTATCTGCTGAGATTTGCAATGGCCCAGAGCAACTGTAAAACTTCATTTCACACTCTCTCTTTTCTGCAAATTAGCTGCTTTTTTTGTGGGGTAGGGGATAAAAAAGGGAAAAAAAAATAAAGGTAAAATCTGCAATTGCTGTTGTGTAAGGAGGCTCCTTTTTCCCACAACTATCTGAAAACTAATAGGCTACATAATACTGTGAAGTGGTTACAGCTTTCTTTTTGTCATAAGAGGAGTAGCAGCACTGGTCACAGTAGGCAGGGCTTTAACAGGAGGACATAAAGGACATCCATTTGTATACAGCTTTGTGTCACTGTGATACAAGCTATGCAGAGGCAGGACGTGAATAATTGCATCAGGTGTGTCAAAACAACAGAAAGCATGGGAATGGTGCAGATTACTCAAAGTTTCTTAGCCATAGCCCCTGGGAAAATAGGGAAAATATACATGCTTAAAAGGAAATGATCTTCTGTGGGTGAATAGACTTTAAACCCAAAAGGAATAATATTCAAATTAATACCAACAGGGTCAGGCTCCATCAAGGAAAGTGCTTATTATCTCCTCACATTGACACAAGGGCATATGAAACCCAGGGACAAACCCATCCCACCCAAACCAAGAGGTAAAACAGGCAGAAGCTTTCTCCTGCAAGGCAGCCCAAAGGCTGTCACAAGCCCACTCCAGCAGCATGAAAAAGCAGACCTAAAGAAGCACTTCAAAAAGTGGAACAGAGTGGAGGAAGTCTCCACACACAGCCATTCCTCTGGCTTGTCAACAAGGACAACGAAACCCCTCTGGATGTTTATTTGACCACACAGATGATGATAGATAGGAATGTGATCTACAGGTGTCATTCAAGATTTGGACATCCTAAATGAAATAAATAATTCTCCACATTTTCCAATCCATGACATTTACGTGTTGTGGATGCTGGGAGGGAGCCCAGCCTTCTTCTGGATATCTACTTCCTGAATGACAGAAATGGACTCTTGTTTCAGATCTAAATGCAAACCCTCCAATAAAAAAGCTGAGAGAGACATCATGTGAATCCAAATTATACTTTGCTCAACACGTTGGTTCTGGAATTCCTGTGTTCAGTTTGGTGGTTTTGAGGGTCTTACTCTCCCCTTCACCTTCATTTTTGTCAGTGTTTTCTTGGGGTACTTGATCTTCTCCCAGGATTACAGTGGTTTTTAGGTACTTCCTTGATAAATTTCAATCTCAGTACAAAACAAACAAAAAAAAAAAAAAAAGAAAATGTTATTTGAGAGTTATTTGAGCAACTTCTTTCTAAAGCAGCAGTAGTGACTGCCAGGAAATCACTGATATTTGATTGAAAATACATCATCTATCACTAGGCATACACATGGCAATGATGAGCCAACCAAGACATACTGACACTTACACAAGGGTTCTGAAAGGATTTACAAAGCATAGTTTATTCACAGAGACACACACAAGGAAATACCCCTAGGGATAGCTTTTCCCACTAAAATCTTCTTGACAACTAACCCAGAAGTTGAAATA
Source organism: Merops nubicus (assembly GCF_000691845.1). Classification (NCBI taxonomy): domain Eukaryota; kingdom Metazoa; phylum Chordata; class Aves; order Coraciiformes; family Meropidae; genus Merops; species Merops nubicus. Next base: position 25,139 of record NW_008613158.1, on the reverse strand, counting down.
TTTAAATCATCTGTGAAAGAAGAGGAAAAGTCAGAATCTCAGAAATCTGAGGCAACTGGGGATTAATTGAATTAATTTGTAATTTTTTATTTGATGTTGAAAGGATAAAACTGTAAGGACAGCCTCTCTTGGATGCAGAAGTTAACTCCTCATCTGTTTAGGTTTTGGTTAGCAAGCCAAGGGAAGCAAAGAGGTCCTAAAAGGGGCAAGTTCTAGGATGTCCCATCTTTCCAGATGAATGTAACAGTGAATCAACAGAAAGGTCTTGTAGCTCTTCCACAAATCTAAAGACATATAATCAGCAAAGGCAAAAACCACAGTTTTTTTAAAGTCATCTTCACCAATCAGATTCATAGCAGCTACATATGTCTCCCAGAATTTTGAAAAATGGCTAGAAAAGTTTGATGGCTATTGCAGTATATTGTAATATATAAAGGTGGGTGGTTTTTTTGTCCAATAGGTAAGGAATGCATCTTAGAGCACAGGAGAACAGACAGCAGAGTCAGTGTTGAAAATGACTGTGATACCATCCCTGCAGATCAGAAAAATAATTTAACCAGGCAAACGTCTCCAGTGAGAGTTTTGACTGACTAAGGATTGTATCAGGACTTCAGGATTCAGTCCTGGAAGACTAATATTGAATTGACAGGAATCATTTTCAAAGTATTAAAGTTTTGATTCATTTCTAGTAAGGAAAGGAGTCTGATAAAGAAAATAATTGTGCCAGTTCTGCCCAAACTGCAAGAGAGGAAAAGACTAAGGTGGTTGCAGTAGCTACTGCTCTATAAGTAAACTGTATTTTTCTCATGTTACCCCAAAAATAAAAAGTACAAGGAGAAAAAGGCATGGAGATAGATTAAGGAGCATTAGGGTGGCTGAATGGCTGAATTTTCTCAGACATCTTAGAATCTTTCATTAAGTCAAACAAGCAGTACCTTGATTGCATCCATTTTCTTTTGTAGAACAGGCAAGGCACAAAACAAACCCACAGTCTGAAACCCCTGCACATCCTGACATCAACACTCTAAAATTAAACTTCCAAAGATGTCTCAAAAATTGTAATGTAGTACTTGAGTGGCTCAGCTCCAAATCAAAAATGAGAATGTTGGACAGTGCCTGAAGCATGACATCAGATCAGAATTTCTGGGATATGTGCTTTCCTGAATTTCATCCAAACAAGCACCTGAGTTGGTTTAAGGCATGTGAAAGACAGATATGTGTGCATGCTCTATTAAAGAGATGTCATCAGTTGTCCTGATCTCAAAAATTTAGTAATTATAGGAAGCCATATACTACCTACAAGACAAACAAGAGGAAAACCCAGAAATTAAGAACACCATGTGTTCCTCATGGTGAATTACCATGGTGGAAATGGCTGCACGCTACCACTGAACCACTGGCAAAATTTACTGAGGATTTCACATAACTCTCACACCACTGGTACATCAATGGAAAAGACAGACTCAGGATTAGCATTCGACTTTTGTGAATCATCTCCTTCTGTGTTAGGGATAGCAGATTACTGAGTGGCACTGGGAGGAGTGTTCTCATGAAAAGACCTTTCTGAGTGGAAGGTTTTGCAACAACACAAGTCCACATGGCCTTTACAACCTTGGATGGATCTTATTCTTCCACATGGAGACTGCTGCCACCCTGGGCCACTGTCCTGCATCCCAACACAACGCATCCAGGTCTGCTCTAGAACTAACAGCTCACAGCCCTGGCACTGATGTTAACAGTGTGAAGACTCTTTGACACCAGTGCAATATGCCAAAAATGTGAACAATTCTGCCGCTGCTGAAATGACACCCACTGATTATTCTACCCAGAAAGGACAGGACCAGAAGAATCAGGATCCTTTAAATTATAGAAAAAAACAGATTCAGGTACTCAGCATAAGAATGGGATGTTTTCATTTCTTTGTTTCATGATTGATTGTGTCTTGACAGGATAGAGCTGAGGCATGATAGATCAGTATCAGGTATAAAAAAGGTAGATGTGATGAGGATGGTGTTATGACCCTCTTCTGACAGCAGTGAGATGAGCAGGATGGCAGGATGCTGAGCACTTCTTAAGTCATTAGGACTAGAAAGTGTTTTGCTCGCTACAGTTGCTGAGTAGGAGCCAAGAAAAGGTGTTTTTAAAGGAAAACTGTCTTTCTAAGATTGTTTACTGCTACTGTAGCAGCCATTTTTTTATGCCAAAGGAACGGGTTTAAATTAAATTTTTATTCTCAGAGATCACTGAGAAATAAAGACAACTGCCATTGACATCATGGGGAACACCTCATGAACCAGTGACATCTGTGAGTTTTTGGTGTCTCCATACTTCAACAGTTCCTTTTCTGGTTTCTTGATGAGCACTTTCATCCAAACATCTTTGATGCACAGCAAGTCCAATGTTCATTCTGTGTCTCTGAGGTTTGTTCACTATCATGGCAGGTATTTCACAGCAACCCTAGATAACCTGTTTCTTGGTCACCCTTAATAGTCTTGATTTGGCAAGTGATTTGGACAATCACTCACAGTTCACAACATAAACAGGATCCAGGTAATACCTTTTAGGATTGGATCTGTGTTTGTAGTCAGATATGTTGTTTTCCAACTTTGGAATGCATGGCTGCAGGCTCAGAAACTTCTGATGGCTCCAGAAAAGCCCTTCAGACTAGCACCTGCCTAGGCGCTGGCTTGAAAGCCTCTCAGTCATTTGATGGGCACTGTATCTCCCCAAAGAATTTATTATTCAAATAACGTCTTCAGGTAATCAAGTATTTTTCTTAATGGAGACAAAGGGCCATCTGCCAGGACAACTTGATTAGGATTCCACTGTATTAAATTTACAGTAGTCGTGGGCAGATCAGAGCCACATGAACTAAAACAGGCTTTCTTCTTTCTATTTTTTGTTTAGAATTATTCAATGCATAGGGAAAAAAAATAAATAAACAAACAAACACACCTCAAAACCCTTTAAATCCCACAACTTAAATTTCTATCATTCCACTTTAATCACAAAAAAATCTCATCAAATGATGATTTCTTGCAAAGTACACTAAAAAGAGGACCTGAGTTTGTGAATATATGAGAGAAATACCTGAGTTTTTTGCTCATAACAAGCCATGCAATCTGGCAGCTTCATTGGCTTGGGATTTCCATCCAGACATTTTCATGTCTCTGGAAAAAACCTTCTCTTCTGTGTTGATTAGCAACACGAAAGGTGCTTCACATTTTAGCAGCTGGGTAAGTAGTTTTTAGGGACATTTGTGTATGTGTTTGTGACAGAACTGGTGGCATCACAGAATCAGAACAAAACCCTGCACTAGGATTTTGCAGAGAAATAGAAAGAAGCGCTTCCTTTTAAATATTTTCAAGTGTTTATTAGCAACATTTTGGAATTGAATTTCAAAATAAGACAATACAGGAGTAAAAACAGAAAATAAACTTGCTTAAGCCATCCTTGCTGACTGGTTGTCCTCCGAGATGGGGTACCTGCCACCAGCTGCCCTTGTGTCTGGAGGTCATTGCCCTTTGCACAAGTGTGCACTGTGCAGGTGGAAAACAGCCACGGTCACACCTTTCTCCTCTGCACCCCTGAGGACATGGGGAAGGGCAGGCTCTGCAATTTGCCTTGCCTTTGTAGGATTTATTCACTCAGAAGTTGTGTTTGTTTATACATTCCTTCGTTTATTTGTCTTGGTCAGATCAGGAGTGAAAAAGTAAAGTTTTGCTCAGGTAACCTATCAGAAACAAGCTGTCATGGACTTGAAATGCTAACTGACAAAGTTCAGCTTTTTTTTTTTCATAATGACACGACTAAGATATTGCTAAAATAAAAGTAAAACCTTTGTGCGACTTGGTTAATTAACACTGTGTCTCTGTCCTCTATTAAAAATACATGTGACTGTGTAAGATAAGGATAATCTATATGCTGTAACAGCATCAGCTGACCCAGATGAAAGATGAATGCACATTTTAGAAGCCATTTAATTCCCCTTAAAAAAAACCTGCAATACTATAAACTAAACTAAACCCTTTATAAAAACCCCTCATGTCAAGATACTTCACCTTCAGGTGTTCCTTAGTGTTGCCTTGTTAATTTAATTGAGAAATCTCAACAAAATCCGATGGTTCTTTACTTATTTATGGCTTGTGCTCAAATTTATGCAAATAGAGAAAATATCCAACAGTGTCCTTTAAAAAGAAAAAGACCACAGATGTGACTGAAGTGACAAAAGAACAATCACAGACCTTTTAATGCATTCTTCCTGGGGAGAAAAAAAAAAATTAAAATAAAATCAAGGAACAACAATCGCAGGCAAAACTTTGCAATACAATTGCCTTGAAAAGGCTACAGATATTTCTCAAGAAATAAATACTGTCCGTTCCTGTCAGCCTGTTCTACCTCTTTTGTGTTCCCAGAAATTGCCAGTAATGAAAACAGAGCAGGGCCAATCAAATTGTTGTATACACTGCTGCACTGTGGGAGCTGGAAGCCCTGCATTTAGAAGAAACCTTATGCATTATTCATGGACTATGTATGTTTATGCAAATCACCGAAGGCGGAAGTGTATGCTAAAGCAGAATCAAAAGGTAAAACAGTGATGTTAAAAATACCCTGCTTAAATTGTAGCTTAGCAGGGGACCTCCGAGTTAAAGATGAGTGCAATCATGTGCTGCATCCTGTACGGAAAACAAATCTACTTTCTGGCTTCTGGGACAGAGATGTTTTTCAATATTTCTATTGGAGCAAATACAGAAATATGAAACAAAGTACATGAGCCTTTCAGTCATTCAGAAAGACACTGGGGGGATTTGCTAGTACAACCTTTAGGAAAATTATATATTTAAAAATGCAGGAGAGATATATGCTGGAACAGTCACATGGAAACTTACAAAAATTCAAAAAAAAAAAATCTTAAACTTACTCTTTCCAACAAACCCAGAACATTTCTAAGTCAAGGCTCCACTTCACACTCATTTACACTAGCTGTTATCACAGCACACATACCATCTTCTGAAACAAAGAGCTTTAGAGAAGTCCACAATCATTACACAAAGACAGGCAAGGGTTAAAATGCTAATTGCATGCAGGCATTATGAGGGACAAGAGGAGGAGGAGGAGGAGCAGTTGTTATGTAAAAGAGCTTTGCACCCTGAGGTCGGCTGCAGCCCTCTGCAGTTGAGTAGCACATACAGCACAAATGCACTGATTATCCTTGGATTCACACATTTGCATAGGAAATTTAGTAATTTCCTTCTAATGTGTTCAGATTTTGTGTTATATTATTTTAAAAATATGCCATACGTATATACTACATGTTATACACAATATACAACACTAATGAATATTACATGTGATACATGATATGAATGTTACATTCAGTGAAAACATTTCACTTTTCATTTTTTAAATAAAACTGCTGTTTGGCCTCAGGTCAGAACATGCCTTATGAGTGACAACAGCTGCATTACACATCTCGTGTGAGGAGGGAATTGTTTTCCTGTGTTGTATTCTAATTTCCCCATAATACATTGTAACAAAACCAGCACCTTTGGAATACTGCAAATTTACAACTTGCACCTCAAATAATCCATCTTCCTTTAAAAATATAGGCATTTTGAGCAAATCCTGACATACCCCACACAAAAACAGTGGCAGAAACTGAGGAAATTTGAGGTTAAGGTGACTGATAGGAAAGAAGAGTTTTGAAAACATTTTTCCACTGTATCACAGCACTGATATTTGAGCAATAAATGCCAGGATTATAATGAGAAAATATCTCAGAAACTCCATCAGTGAGCTGGTTTTAGGGTGCAAGAAATGCTGTAGGAGGCAGCTGGACCCTTAATCCTACGTGGACAAGCATGTGGCACTACATGGAGAAGCAAGAACAGCCAGTGAATAGCTGACTTCTGATACTAGACACCTCCCTTCACAACACTGGTCCATGCCTTACTTTTCCTACACGTACTTACAGATCTGGTACCTCCCCATCACCATCTTCCTACACGTGTAGTACAGACATCATTTGAGAATGCCCATAATGAACCATGTAGGCAAGGGTTTGAGTTGTGTCTGAGCAACGTGGCTGTGAATGTCAAAAATCCCTCAGGGCAAGGAGCTGAGGACTTATTTCACTGTCAGTTCTCATCTGTCAGGGCTATAGTGAGAAACATCCAGTGCCACTAAGGGTCTGAAAATAAAGCACTGTAATTAGTTTATGCTGTTATCCCAATGATAAGCAGGATACACTTGAAAGACTCTTCCAGAGAAGAGCCTTCTGCATTCAGACCTCTCTGAAAAGACTTTATGTCTTCAAGGAATGTCTTGTACCAAACAGGTCTGGCAGTCTCAGGCACCATCTGTCTGATACAGGCATTTTACTGTATTTCAGTGATAGAGTACTCAACATCTCTGATACCATGGACCAGCTGGCTACAGACTTTACCTGATATTTCCTGCATATAGGCACACACGTATCAAATATATCTATATCAGATAAATGTGCATTATCAGAAAGATTCACATTTATACCTTTCTAACAATACTGTGACTGTGAAAGGACTGAGTGAGATAATATTAAGTAAGGAGATCAAACTGCATTATGCAATTTTAGGAAGCAACAGAGACATTTAATCTCCCACTGAGTCTGAACTGAGGAAAAGAAGCACAGTGGAGATTGTTTGGACTAGAGTGTACGTGGATTTTTTTGAGAAAAATTATCAGTGTAACCCGTAAGAGATTTAAAATCCAAGCTGATGTCCTACATTCTTCCAGCACGTGTTTTTTCTTACTCAGGATATTTAGTTAATGTTGTGGGTTTTGTATCTTTCTGAAAATAATCTCTTGAGCAGCAAATTTAGCATACTCACCATGGTTCAAGAAGGGCAGCTCTCTGTCTTCAAACATAATGTCCCTCCTAGCTCCAAATGTCATAGCTGAAAAGTACTATGACCTGCAAGGGTCATAGAGAGAAGGTCTGTACTTTCAGAAAGGTCTCACTGGTATCCAACACACAGCTCTGGAAGGCTACAACAGTTGACTACAAAGCAGAGATATTTAAATTAATGACATTTAGTACAGAAATACTTTAAAACATACTATGTAATGGTCCTTTTTCAGTTTCTAGTGAATGCAGTTACAAGGAACACATTTCAGAGGCAGACACCACACAGGATGGTGATTAGTGTAAGACAGACTCTGTGCCCCAGATTCTGGGGGTCTCTAAAAAATGGGATAGCACTGGGCAGCTGTCACCTAAGGTCTGATGACCCAGCCAGTGCAAGTGAAAAGTTTTGCCACCTCTGAGATCTCGGACATAACCCAAATTAAACACTGACCTTGCATTATAAGTTGGGTTAAAGTTGTCAATAAACACTTGTTGAGACAACAGCTAAGAATGGATTTGGGCTCATATTCAAAGTCCTTCCATAAGTCATGGGAGGGTTAGATCCAGATACTGCAGTTTAGGCAAAACTGGAGAAATCAGGTAGGTCAAGCCACACATGCAATGCTGTGTATTCCACCTGCTACACACTCATTGACTGAATGAGTAAAAAATCAATGGAAAGGCATTTCAAAACATAGAGAATGATAAAAATACCCAAAATCATCGGATTTGTGGGATCTTTATGAAAACTCTCTCAAATATGTACTAAGCTGTAACCTAAAAAACTGAATCATTGCAAGATGTCAGTAATTATTCTGAAATTGTGCTTCTTGCTGCAGCAGATTCACACACAGCGTGGTGGGGAATGAAGCAATGTGACACACAGGACTTCACAGGCATCAGACACTCCTGCTCCAAATCCTGCCAGCTCCAACAAATAAATACTGCCACTTATAGATCAAAGGCAGCACTGCATTTGTTGCGAGTTCACTGTAAAATTCTAAAAACACTTGGCTTTATTTAATGGGATTAGGACAAGGAACCTGGAGATCACAAGGCAATAGTTTCTCAAATAAACTAAAGGAACACCCTTTTAATTTTATTATGGGAAGATGTCCGTGTCAGACTGAATATACAGATTTTATGGAATAAGAAATTGCACAGTGAAAGGATAAAAGTCTTAAGGGACTTGATACTTCCTGAAAAAAAATACGTATATGAAGCTTATTTTGATATTTAAAGAACATTAACACAGTAACAGCCTCTGCTTGCACTGAAACACTGTGAAGAAAATACTTCCATGTCTTTGCAGAGAAAAGTTCTATTTGAAACCTGCTGATATTTTTATACAAAACACTGGCTGTTTCAAATCATGCTTTAACTAAGTGGTCAAGTATCCTTGGATGCTGTAACGCTGATTCTTTATCAACAATAAAAAGAAATCAAATGCACCTCTTAAGATATAAGAGTAAATCCATGCTGGATGCAGAAGTTACCCTATGATTTCCAAGGTAATTTGCAGGGAGATAAAATAAATGGACAAAATGAGAGTGTTATCCTGGATTCCATGGGCACAGAAGTTTGAGATATAATTTTTTATTTTGGCACTGGATGACAGATGATATTTCTTGTTCTATGTTTGATGTCAAACGTAGTATCATGATTTCTTATTAGTATTAGCATATATAACTATGATTAAAAAATAAATTTAAAATTTTCTTCTATATTTTAATAGTGGAGCCCTGTCTTTCAACATGTAACAAGTAACCCAGCACTTTCATTTCACAGAAATCTGTTTTAATTGGGGGATAAAGAACAGTAGCTACAATAAAAGCAACTCCTAATGCCATAAACACAATCCAGACAATGTCACTTCTGTCCAAGGGGAAATAAGCTCTTCCCTTTTCTTGTTTTATGGGTTTTGAAAGGTGGGGTTTTGTTGTTGTTGTTGTTTTCATACAGAATCTTAATAGAAACGTGACACTGATTGACAAAGCAATACTCCTGACCCCAGCCTCTCCAAATGACTGCATCAGCATGGTGGGGGAGAAAGGAGGACAGTGCATGATAAGGTACACAAATGCAAAAAAAAACATTGACAACACAGAGAGGATTTGGTTAAACTCTGCTGCACGTGGGTGTCCAGTGACATTGAACATGCTGCAGGTTATCCTGGCTGGTTTCAGTTTGATGCTCTGAAAGAGTGCAGAGCTCCCACAGGTTCTGTGTCCTGTCTGCTCATCCTATGTGGATATTTTGGGTATCCAACACCACCCCAAATGTGGCTGGAGACCAAGGCAGCAGTTGGTTCACGGACCTAACCCAGCAGATGGGAATTGGTGGTAGAAGCCTGCTTCATCTTTCTTGTCTCTGGGTGGGACAGAGGTGCTTCTGACAGCTCCTCTTCAAGGGGGTGCAGGGATAAAATCTGGTGCTATTCAGCAAATCTGAAAGGAAATCTGTATAGTTTGGGGAGTCATAGAAACACTCCCAGAGATTGCTTCAGGCACAGCTAAACTGAGCTCCTTGTATCAAAAGAAAGTGTTTGTAGCATCCTTAATTACCAGAAGATTTATATTAGCAGTCATATCAATCACTCAGAAACACAGAATGATTTTTTTTTCAGGAATCACAGCTTTTATTCGATTTGAAGTAGATTTGTACCAGACTTATAGTTTTGTTGTACAGAAATTAAATTCCATCAAGAGACACTTTACTCAGAGGACCAGTAAAGTATAAATTCCACAACAAAAACCATTGCAAAGCACAGATTTTTAAGGTCCTCCATACCTATATCTAAGAAATTGACTGGCTCTTTCACATATTTCTTTTGAAAAGATTATGAAAAAGTGGAAGACAGTAGAATTTTAATCAAATTTCAATATAAAAAGAGAAATTTTCTATGTATCTGTGGAAAGGTTCCAACAAATTCTGTAACCTAAACTCCTCTTAACCTTCTTCTGCTGATTTAGAGTAACACACCACGGCTGGAATCTCCTCAGGGCTCTAACAGCTTGGATTTCTGCAGCGAGTCCATTTTGGAAAGTCAGTCTCCCTGTTGAGAAAATCTCACCTCACTGCTCTGTGGAAGCACTAAAACCTTTGCAGCAAGGGGCAGAAGATAGAGAGAATACTCCTAAAGCCAGAATCATAGAACCATTTAGGCTGTAAAAGATGTCTAAGATCATCAACTCCAACTGTAAACCAAATACTGCCAAGTTCACCACTAAGTGCAAATAAGTCTAAAGTGCTTCTCCAAGGCAACAAAAGGAGTGCGCATCTTTTGAAACTTCAGTGAAGGACACTCACTTATATGTCAATTTATCCATAACCCACACCCCAAACTACAGATAAATAAATTTCTATTATTAAAAAAAAAAAAAAACCAACAAAAACACACAACAAAAAAACCCCAAACCACCCAACCAACCAATCACTGTTTTGCAAGATGATATAACTTGAGTAAAAGCAGAAAAAAAAAACAAACAAAACAACCAAGCAAAAAAACCCAAACAAAAACAGTGTTATGACTTCATTCCTAGCTCTTTATATTTTTTTCAGTTTTTTTCTGCTTTTGTAATTAAGGTATCTACCAAATAACTTTCATTCCTGTAGCTGTCTAAAAATAATGCATCTGCTTTTTGCTTACAGTAGCAGAGCACGATGCTGCAACAATGTCAGACTGAGTGGTGCTGCAGCAGCAGTGGCACCTCTGGTGTTACAGGAAGACTGGCATCATAGTTTCCTTCTTTCTCCAACAAAGGCACACTTTAATTAATGCTCATTAATTCAACACTGTATATTAATATTCATGCAGAAGAAAGAGAGTGAATTACACTCATTTTAAGGTCATATGCAGGAAAAGTGTCATCAAGTAATCTTGATGGTAGCCAGAAATCCAGACTCACCCCAGGGGAAGGGGAGATGTGAAGATCACCTTATACATAGGAGAAAAATAGGCAAATTTGGCTTATATCTAAGCCACCCAAAAGCTTCAAGTCATCCTTTCAGGTAAGAGTGTGGACAAGCAGTTGTGAGTTAGGGGTCTTTTTAAGGACTGTCCTTTCTACAGGTTATCTATTATTTCTGTAGACCTTCCACTAAATGTGTGAAGCGGGCATATCAGACAGAACACAGTATGTAGCAGTATCCAATAGAAGATTAGACTAATCTGACAGATTTATATATTTGTAAAGCCATTTTATTAATTTTTAAGCACTTCAAAAAAAAAAAAATGCAGAAGCAATCTCATATTCTTAACAGGTGCTACATACTCTCACATGCTAAGTATTTGAAGAGGAAATGCATGTTCCAAGGGCAAATAGGTAGAATCAAAAAAGGGCTTGGAAAAGGGAATGTGAAATAAGTGCTGAATACAGAGAAAAAAAATCATTAAATTAAAACAATCCTTCTTGCCACAATCAGTATATTTGTGCAAAGGCAAGCAAAACAATCCCACTATCCCTTGTACTAAAGATCCACATAAAAAAAAATGATAATCCAGAACAAAAAAAATAATAGTAGAATCTTTCCCTGTTTCAAAATCTCCTCTTAAAAGCTAATTGTGATCCCAACAGAACCTTTACTGATTCCCATTTGTTTCTAAAGATGCCCTTTTGAAGAAAGAAAATCTCTCTGTCAATAGCATCCCTCAAATTTCTTCCACTATACCCCATCTACTTCCCACCCTCCCTGAAATTTAGTAGCTCAACCACAATTTTTGTGTCCAACTGACAAAAATCACAGCAAAACCCACAAAAATACCCAATGCTGAAGTAATCAAGAGTCAATTACAGCTAGAAAATAGTTTCCCTTCCTGCCACTAACTTCAGATCTTCTCTTTCCC
>NW_008613158.1:0-13388 GCF_000691845.1 Merops nubicus | reverse complement strand
CCAGTTGGGCAGATGAACTCAGGGTTATGATGGTTAAATGTTGTCAAACAGCCTTGGCTACAAAGCCACTGTCATGGCTCCAGAATACAGCACTAAACCTTGGCCTTACTAACCTGCATGAACCAGCAGCAGCTGTTTCTGTAGCTAGTGCCACCTGCATCAAGACCTCACAGCAACAGGCACTGAGAGCCTTTTAAGTCTTTATGAAAACTACTTTTAAAAAGACAGGGTGTTAGAGTGGTGAGATCCCCTTTGGTTCTCATGTGCTCTCAATGGATTACACCTACATGTCCTTATAGACACAGAAATCTTCTTTCCAGAAGAAACACCCAGGAAGAAAGGTAAATGGGACAAAGATTTAAGTAAGAAAACTTAATGTCAAACAAAATTATTTTAAAGCATTCTACTACATCTCTTCTTTCCTTAACTTTTTATCACCAATACTGCTGTATCTTGAAGTTTTCCAGAGATCACAACCTGCAGAAATAGATTCCTAAGACAGGAGTAATGGGTGGCACCTATCCATGTATAGTACCATCACCTTTCTCTCTGTTCAAAGGCAAAAACTACTAACTGCAGCTTTTCATTTTTTTCTGCCTGCTGAGCTGTAGACTGTACAATGGAGAGTAGTCATAGGACATTCAATAAAATGAAAAGCTAAAAAAAATACCTGTGGAAGTCCTGAGGTTGCAGAGAGTTTTATATTATGGACTGATATTAACCCTTGTACAGCAGAACTGTGTCCTAGGCTTTCAATGGGAAAATACTCTTTTTATTTGTAAAATGCTCTTTTACTTGTGAAATCTGTACACAGATCATAACAATATGTCAAATATTTATTTGAACACAGTAGGCAGACAGAAATAGATTGAACAGGGAAAAGGTTTTTCTACAATTATTCTTGGAGTTGGTGTCTTAATGTGCGTGTGTTAAATGAGAAAATGTGATTTACTGCCTTGATCATCCAGCATTGCCAGGGATGAGGTTCTGGACAGACCTGGACCTGAGGAGTACAGTGTGTCACTTTCCTGGACAGCAGAAGCATAAAGAACAATTTGGTGTTGGGAAGAGTGGGGTTAAATCTGCTTCAGCATAGTTTGCATGTGCTCTGGCTAGTCTCAGCACCATCTACATGACTCCTTACAGCTACATGAAGGAAAATAGACCCATCTGGATGAAATGCAGAAGTTCAGTGGGCAAAAAGCAGCAGAAAGCACAAGAATTAAATTGCAGCCACAAATCTATCTGCCTTCCTAGCTGCCAGGCTTGAGTTTTGGAGGGATCCTCATGTCACCATCCAACGGGGACACAGAAATGTGCCAGCAGGGGCATACTAATTCCTCACGGCTACCGAATACTAAAGAAGCAGAAGTGGCTTTAGGAAAATATGTAGAAATGCTAAAATGCACCACTGCAAAATCTTGGGGAAATAAAAAACACAGCACTGCCACTGAAGCTTTCCTTTGTCCCAATGATTATCTTTTTTCCCACTAGAATTTTGCTACCTGTTTACAGAAGCATTCTTACTGTCCTTAAAAAGCATTTTTTTTTCACTCAGTAATTGTTCTTTCCTTCCAATAAGCTTGGTAATGAAGGTTATTACCCAGAAAATAATAACCACCAAAAAATATTAACCCTATCACACTGCATATACCTGCACAGTGGTCACAATACCTGCTGTGCATAAAATATTCTTAGTGTCTAGGAGGTCAGCCATAAGAATCAATCAGTTGCTTGTTTGAAAGGCAGAAATTGCACTATTAGAGGTTTGCATCAAGTTTTTTTGAGAACAGAAAAGGCATTACCTTCCATATGCAAACTACACAAAGATATCTGAAAAGTAAGAGCCTAAATTCAATTTTTCACTACTTATTCTCTTAGTTAGATGATCTCTGCTGAATGTCTTGAATATAATGGAAAACCAAAGTGGGAAATAACAAAAAAATGTTATTTTGAAGATAGAAAGGATGGGTTTTGAAAGAGAGTACAGTGTTTAGTGTAATTCATTCTTTTACATACCATGTTTTTCTATCTGTACAATGTCTCTCAAGATCAGATATGGTCTTTATTGAAATGATGGGGCTGTGTGTCTGCTTTTCCATATGATGTGACTTGACAGGATGAGCCTTTCCTTCCTCACCTAGCTCTCCTGCACCAACAACAAACATGCACTTCATCAAATGGTCTGTAAAAATGCTGAGATGTAAAACTACTCCCCTACTGTGTATTCTCCTATTGCAATATTGTCTTTGTATAGCTGTACCATCCTAGTTTTACATCCCTTATAAAAACACTTGGCATTCAGAAATGAAAAGCTCCCAGACACAAAGATGGATCTCACAGCCAGTTATTTACAAGCCCATGTTTTAGCAGTGGGAGTCCCAGTGAGGTAGTGATGTAAACTTTTTTAAGGTAAGAGCTATTCTGGGCAGGGACTGCCTTCATTCTCTGTGTCCAGTATCACCTGCAATTATGGCCTTTACTAAAAACTGTTAATAACTGTTATTAAATGCAGTTCGGAGAAATACTGACTAGCTCACCACCTCTCATTGCTTTTATCGTTGGCCACACTGGAATTATCACAGCTTAGCACATCACATAGGGCAGCACTGCTCTGCTGAAATGCATAGTACTACAGAACAGTAACACACGACCTACAAACATTATATTACACATTTGTAACTGCTTGGTCCTAATTTTAAGCAGCAATTCAAAATCAGCTCTGTCAAACAAATGAAGCCAAAAAAGTAGGAAATACAAGGTTAATCATTATCACTGTTCTCATACACATTAAAGTAATGTATGTCTATTAATAACAGTTTATTGTTAAGCTGTCTGCCAGAAGATAGAGTCTCATTTGGCTCTGCTTGCTAAGAAAATACCATAGAATGTCACTCATGTAAAACCTTAAAAGAAATATATCACCCAGAAACCAATCAAACTCTACTGCAGAGATTGAAATGCTTCCTGTTGCCTTGGTCAGTAGTTTTGAGGTGGCACACATATAATTATACTTAATTATTCTTCTCAGGCTAGGTCTTATGTGGTGCCATATTGTAGGAACAATAAAGAATATGAATTTCTGCTTTTCCATACCTCTCTTCACCAAAGGATGTCTACAACAAAATATTTATATGGACAGTCAGGGCAGAATTGCATTTTGCCATTTCTACATTTAGTCTGTCTAAAGGAATGCTATCATTGGCTAGTTTTTAGAGGTTTACACTGGGGTTTGTACCTTATCTTTAACATACACCTTTATTTCCCTATCATTTATGTAAATTTTAAAAAAAATTTAGCAAAACATTGTAATGTCTATGTCATTCCTTTTTGTTTTACTTGTTTACTCATGTTTTGAAGCAAGCATTATCTATTGGTCAAAGCACTGGGCTGTTCAACTTAAAATCTTGAAACATATACAGATTTTTACATGACTTTGGATAAGCCATTCAATGATCATTTCCTACTGCTTTAATTTCTATCTCTAATACAGAAAAATGTGACTGATCCCTATAATATTGCAGTGTTTTGAGGATAAATTCATAAATACTTGTGAGTTTCTCAACTATCTGATCTGTGCATCCACAAGGACAGTCTCTGCAAATGCCACATGCATGTCACAGCAGGTGACCTGGCAATTACCTTCTCGACTCTATCTTTGCTAGTGATGTCATGCACTTCTAAAAAAGAAAATTCTTAGGAATCTAATCCAGCCTGTGCCACTAGCTTGTCTAAGTAATTGCTAAACCTGTACTATAACATAGTTTTAGAAAGACGTTAGTCCACAGGAAGTTTTCTCTTAGCAGGGAAATAAGCCAAATCTTAACAACCTGAACCTCATGACTAGTATGATCTCATGCAGACCCACATCCACCATTTTTCCTGTCCACTGAAATTTCTTAAGATTTCCTCATTCTACAGGAAGGCAAATGCGAGTCTGGGACGGGAGAAAACCTGGAAGCAGTTTAAGAATGGTCCCAAATCTAAATGAGTTTTGACTTTTCAATAAGATTGATGAGGTCGGGCACAAGAACAATGACAGAAAAGTAGCTGCTAGGAATAGGGCAGATGTAAAACTAAAGTATGGTAAAATACATTCATTCAACTCTGTCCCAAGAGAAACATTACATAAAACTTGGAGTTGAGTTGCAAGGACTTTTTTAAATGCATCTATTGAGACAAGGACAGAAAACTGAGAGTTCTTGAGAAGAGGACAGAAAGGCTAGCACAAATATTTATGAAAACACTTGTACGTTTATTATATCCCCTGGAAGGTAAGTAGGATACAGGATAAAATGCAAAATAGTACCATATAATGTATATTTTGGTGAATTAACCTTTCTTTAATAATCAGTTACTCGAAGGAATTGTCATGTTTTTTCAGTATAGATCCCAGTGAAACATTTCTTTCTTGGAAAAGCATTTGTTATGATATGAAACGGGAGCTTAACATGGAAAGGATGAGGATAAATACCAAGATAATGAACAACTGATCAGTAACAAAAAGATGTCAGCACTGAATTTATTAGTGGACTTCCTTAGGACTAATCTTTTCTAACATTTCTATTAGTGACCTGGTCACAAATAGAGCATGTCAAGCAGACGTTCTAAGGACACAGGTTTAGAGTGTGAAGGGGAATATCGGGCACAAGAATCACAATGATTTAACATCCCTTCACAGACAATGCAGGGAATCAGAAAGGATTTTTAAAAAGATGGTCCAGAGTAGGATGGTGTATTATATGTTCAGTATCTCTGGATGAACATGTTTTGTCTGAGAAAATGAAGTTTCTTAACCTAGCCCCTGAGCTGGATGATGTTGCATCACCAAGGTTGAAGAGGTTCAGAATACCATAAAAGAATAGCCAGGTGACCCTGGGGGAGAGAATAAAAAAGAATGGATGACATTTAATTATTAAATTATTGGCTTGAAATACAAAGTCGTGAGTTTAGCTGTTAACCAGAATTTGTGACAGGAATCTTGAGTGCACATGGAAAACAAGAGGCAAAGCAAAGTTCAAAACCAACACTCCAGGCCTTTGTTGATCATAAGGATGACTGTGATATAACAAAGCCATGTAAAAATAAAATGGAAAAAAAAAATGATAAATAGAAATTCTCTATTACAGGACACTAAAAATGTTGAGCCTGACTAACTGTGGGCTAAGGGTGATGGAGAAGGTCTGCTTAAACTACTGAACTGTGTTGCTACAAACCCAAAGTGCTTAACATCACCATGAGTACATGTAGATTGAAAAGTATGTTAATGACTTCTAGGACAATGTATTCTACAATGACTTTCTGTGTAGAACACTAGGTCCAAACAATCTACCAAGTTTAGTATGGAGATACTTATGAATGAGCTTCATGAATGACAACCAGAAAGCTTCTAGGATATGGCCAAGGGCTGCAATGGAACCATAACTAACTTCTTGAGAGGCATTCTGAAATTGTCAGATAAAAGGTGTTGCAAAATGTGTAAAATATTCCTTATAATTAAATATATCTATTTTTTCTTTATTAAAAAAAAAAATGCCAAGCAAATGTCTCCTCTTACAGCTTTGTTATTAGAGGAGGAAAATCAATACAGTGTGGCACTGTAAGAATCAGAATTGCTGCATGAATGGATACATCTGGGTGATACAAGTCAATTAATCCGAAATTTTAGGTAGTCTTTGTAACAATATTCCATAGGATCTGCATTACAGAAGTCTTATGTGTCCAACCTCCATAGCAGCACAGGATGATATCTGCCAGGCTACATTTAGACATTTTCTCACCAGATACTTTCAGTATGCAGTGTACCCAAAACTGTACAGTATTTTGGCCAATAAAATAAAATAACTGTTCTCAATGGGACATTTTGAGCAGTAAATGACAGCAATGGACTTCAAGAGGGGTAACTTGGAGACCTGTATTTGCTCTGTGCTTGCGATTTCCAGTAGAGTCAACAACTTGCAGCAGGTTTAATTGAAATACAGCTCATAATAAGCTGGGAAGTATTTCAGGAAGACGAATCCTGAAAATGACATCCAAAACCACTCAAGGAATAATGGGTTCAGAGGGCCTTCTTCAAGAGTAATTTGATCCCCAAAATCTCTTCTTGTTGGATTTGATGACACTGGCCACCTCTCAGAAGTATTTATTCCTTTAAAAATAAACAAGAGAAGAATAAATTAAGTAATGTTTTAAATGTAGTTTATTGAAAATTATACCTATCAGCAGATTGAAAAATGATGGAATCTTGTGAATCATGTGTTTTGTTTTCCTTCACAGAAAAGAGCAGCATATTGCTGTGAGAATAAAAAGATTTTAGGCTGTGCAAGTTCTCTGTCATCACCATTTTTCTTTTACCACTTTGCAGAAGTACCACAGTGGTTTACACTAGAGGCACTGAGACTGCCATGTCACTGTAAATAGCTCTACAGAAAATTCCTGCCATTTCTAGTCTTTGATTCAGCAACACAACCTTTTTTTTTGTAAGCAAAAATGAGGACCAGTTCTGAACCACAAGTGAGATGAAGAACAACTTGCCCCACCAGTTAAGCTATGTCATACAGATGATGCGTCACACTCCCTGCAGCTTTGGGGATGGCTTCAGTATGATACCTGTAATACTTTTCCTCTGAGAATCCTTTTTTATGATCACTTTCGCATTGGTTTCTGGTGAGTGGATAGCCCACAGAGTTTGAAACACGACCACAATATACTGATAAATGAGGCTCCTTGGGCACAAAATTTGTGTCCTTCCTGAAGTGGTAACTCTATCCACAACTTACTGATGAGATGTGGTACTGGTCTTTTTAAACTAACAGAATGAGGCTGCCTTTATTAGCCTGACACCTGATTTTACTAGGAAAAATTTTCATGGGGGTGACACATTTCTTCCAATAATAAGTGTAATAAATACATTACATGCTTAGATTTAATTTATGATTATCTTCTATTATTGGAAGAATCTCTCAGCCCACGTTCTATAAGGTGCTTTGACACAAAATACCAAGGGCACGCCAGTCACAGCCTATGAATACTAGCAACTTCTACTTTAACATTTTAAAGTAATATTGTACTCAAATTCAGCTTGTTTATCTACAGGAAATTACATTGTACTTTAACTTTTCCACTGGCAAACTTTGAAAGAGCAAATCCTCCCACAACCAGAATAGATCAGAAATTTTCTTATACCCAATGTTCCTCTTTGGTATACTCATAAAACAGCTGTAATTTAAAAAAATATTCATTTCAAAACTGCCCCATAAGGCATGTGTTGATGATGTTCCCAGCCACATCATTTCAAGACTGGTTCAGAATTTGAGGAAGATCAGAGGAGTAAATCATGAACCTTGACTTGCAATCTGACATAACCCAAGCTTTAGTTAAACTAGAATTTGTATTTTGCCTCTTCATTAAGCACCTCAGGAAACTCCAAGCTGAATTTGCTACACAGATTTAAATGACTGTGTCATTATCAAGAGAGAAGTAGTTTATACATATAAATGAAATGTACCGTATATTTCAATCATGTAAAATGTCTCAGTTCATAAATTGAAAAAATTAATACCAAAAAATCAAGAATATTGCCTTCATACAACACAGTCTCATGTGAAGTGAGAAAAAAAAAAAAAGATTGTTAAATATTTTTAGAAAGAGAATATTCCCTTTATACCACACACAAAAGATGCTAGCATATGATCTCAGCAACCAGTATGACCACAGAACCATAAGACTGTAGAAAATTTTAAGAGTTCATCATGCACCCCAGTGACCAAGTCAAAACCAGCTCTTATCTGTGGCATTTCTGACAGACTCCTCATGAGGGGACACCTCTTTTATAGCAATCCTGTATTTCTGCTAACATGTAAACTGTGTTCTCCTTTCTTCTCTTTCAGACCAAGGACCTGTCCTTCAAAGACACGCAATCTTTTGCTCTAGGACAAATTTTTCTCCACATACTTTTCTGTTTACTTCAGACAACTATCTTGACAAAACTATCAGAATTTTCAGCTTTACTTGTTTCTCTCTTTTAGACTCTCAAAGACTATACTCTTTTATTGGAAGAGCCCCAAATGGGGAACACGTCCAGCCTTACCTGTGATAGGCAGAGAAAAAAAAGTAATATTAATAATGACATGCCCATCTGCAGCATCCTGATGTTGCTTCATATTCAGCTTTTCCAAGGGCTAGCTACCCACCAAGGATTAACTATCTAGCCATATGTTTTGCATCTTATATTTGTGCAGCTGATTCTGCATAACAATATCTTGCACTTTCACAAGATTTTCTCAAAATCAAAGTCTAATCCTCTTTTCCAGTGCACCTGCAGAGCAGCCTATGCTGTGATTTTCTGCAAACGTAACATTTGTACACATGCTACAGCAAGCAGGTGAAATTACTGGAGCACGTGAGATGCAGAGCAGACTGCCAGGGAAGCCTGCTCAACCCCAGTGGTAGTTCATTCTCTTTTTTGATCACACTTCACTGCTGTGGTAATTAATGTCGTTGTTTCTGGTTTGACAATAAAACAGGAGTGAATGTAGTCCATTCCAAGTGGTTAGCTGGCTTTCCACACATCACAAAGTATTCCTATTCCACATGTTCAAGGCAAAATGGATAACTATCAAATTAGATACTGTCTTTTCATAGAAAGATAGAATGGTTTGAGTTGAACCTTAAAGAACATCTATTTCCAACCCCAGTGCCATGGGATCTTCTCCTAGACTAGGTTGCTCTAAGTCCCATCCAACGTAGCTTTGAACTCATCCAGTGTTTTCTGAACATATGGAGTATGTGACAAGTTTTTACAGAAATAATTCTGGAGCTGTTAATTATTTTATGAGAAGGAGAAGAACAATACTTCAGAGACTAATGCTCATGGTCATCAGAATGCCCTGCCAGCAGCTAGAGGCCACTCAGGCATGAAGAGTCAACATATCTCTTTCTCCAGGCCCAAAAGAACATTTCAAGTCCTCTTGGAGAAAAATTTGTATTTCTAATAATATTTCTCCTCAATCAGTCTGTTCAGAAAGAAAAAGATTTCTTTCATATGAAAAGTCTATTTTGAATCTATCCCAAAATGTTGACTGCAACCTAAGGGTTCTCAAGTCATGTCAGGGTCCAGCCTGTCAAGGCTGTCTGCTCTGCTTGTCCCCCTAAATCTCTACTCCTCTGTTCCCAAA
Source organism: Merops nubicus (assembly GCF_000691845.1). Classification (NCBI taxonomy): domain Eukaryota; kingdom Metazoa; phylum Chordata; class Aves; order Coraciiformes; family Meropidae; genus Merops; species Merops nubicus. The sequence goes on along the minus strand of NW_008613158.1, from coordinate 4,212 downwards.
GAAGAGCTCAGCACTATGAAAGGTGAGGGTGAACCTAAGGCAAGGCAATCAAATGCCAAGATTTACAAAGGCATTTCCATACGGCAGGCACACCATCACTGCAGCCAAAGCCCTCTGCCAGCATGGAAGCTGCTTTTGAGTAGGAAGATCTATAGCCATTCTTGCAATATCCTAAGTTCTCAGGTCAGTGGTTGTTAGGTCAGGAAACCTTATATACACAGCTAGTAGCCCCCAGAAATTAAACCTCAGAAATTCATAACCCTCAGAAAATTGTTCCCTGATGTGCTTAAGTTAATAGTGTATTTTGACTAAAGGGTCAGAACAGTACTTCATATATGAGATTTCATATCATCCAATTTGCCTGACAGTTTTGGTGCATCAGCTTCTCAAATTTATCATTAATTTTCTTCATATCTTTACAATGAAGCTATAAAAGCATTTGCCAGCCTTCATCAAGTTCCTGTATGTTATTTCAGGCACTTTAGTTTAATAGGGGTCCAGTTCCTTCACTCCAGCACATCCTACAGACAAGGAAGAAGAAAAAGTTTTCTTTCCAGTTTTAAGAGAATAAAGAAGTTATGGCACTGTAAGCAAGCCAAAGAGGAAGAAGATTCCACCTAAAACAGTCTTGTAGCAAAGATGGAGAACAGAAGTCCCACTTGGTGGGTGATGAGGGAGGTCAGTCATTATAGTCTCCTGAAAAAGGGCCATCCCTGCACGGTGGTGCCACAAAGGTCATGAAGCTGCAACAACAACTCAGCAAAACAATACAAAAGGATTTGTTGGCTCTTTATTACCATGGATTTATTGGCTCTTCATAAGGACAATTGATAAGTGCTGTGGATAAAGGCATGTGGTCGAACATCCCTTTCCTTATTTGCAAACTAAGGCTGAAAATGTGGCACTACTTAATAAAAATGAGTAGAAGAGAGTTTTGAGGTGTGACAGAACAGAAAAGAAACGTAGGAGAAAGTTAAGAGAAAAGGTATCGCTGCCCTTGGATGCAATAGTGTTGTCTTGAGTCAAGATCCTGGTCTGAAGGTGGTGGATCAACTCTGATTCTTTCATGTCTCAAGTTTTCACAGATCTTTGTCCTCCTCTGTGGGAGTGTCTAAGATGCTGGGTGGTCTCTGAGTTGTGCATGTGCATCATAGACTTGAGAATCTTCTTGAAATGAGGTGAGGGGCATTTCATGGTTTCTTGGGTCACCATTTTAATCAGGTACTCCCATAAATTGTCTGACTGGTATCTGACTCTGCCCATGTGCATGCTCTGTTGGAGTCAGGGGAGAGGAGATGGTTGGCCCTGCCTCCACTGGGGCCACAGACTCCTCCTGTATCTCACCTCAGAGCCTGTACCTGTATAAGAGTTTCAAGGCAAGTTCATCTTATCACCCTTGACAAGAAGGAATGACGTGATCAAAGGACAAATGGCTGATAAATGTCTTATTTCAGTGAAAGGATGGTGTGGAAAGACAGTCATCTCATCTCCTCTCTTCCTTGGAGAAACACCTGGTCTTTAAGGAAAAAGATGCAAGAGGAGGAGGGAGGAAGCCAAGCAAGCAAGTAACACAACCCATTTCTACAGCAGAGAAAATGGAGATCTTTACCACCCAGTCTCTCAAGTAAATAGACAAGATGGGTCAGGCTTTGTCCTTCAGTAAAGGATTTTGGGTAAGATGAGATACAAAACCACAAATACGGGAAAACATTTCCATTTTGAAGTTTATTTGCATTCATGAACACAGCTATGAATGGAAATCATGCAATTCCCACACAACATACAGATGACAGAGGTAATAAGGAAAAATGTAAAAGGAATAAATATCACAAACTATAAAATAAAAACTGCCAAACTACAGTAGCTATCTGCATTTAAGAACGGAGTTTTCGTCCTCCTGGGTCCACTGTCAACATTAAGAAGTTTCTCATCTCTACATAAATTTATTTCATTTGTTTAAAGATAAAGAATTGTTCACCTCTTTAATAATTGCTACTGATCGTGTCTTTGTCATGATCTCTGAAACAGATAATGAACTCTCAACTTTATCTCTCCATCCACTTTGTCTCAACAATACAGTGAAAGCAGTGAGTTCTTCATAGGAAAGGGAGAGCTTTTCCTGTTAATATATTATGGCCTAAGAGCCATTTGTCAATTTGCAGATGCTTCCAGCTCCTGTGGCTTGCTGTAATTCCACGAGGTACTAAAGATTCAGAATCAAATGGAGAGCATCCAATTCCATTATCTGCAGCATTTAGACCAGAGGGCAAAAACCCACATGATGAGCACAGAAGTAGTTTTCTCAGCTTCCACGTGGCTGTTGTTGCCAGGGTAACTACATCCTCTGAAAACCACACGTGCAGCACATCTGCCTGGCTTCCCACTACCACTGGCTCACTGAGAGACCACATCACAGCACGGCAGAAGCGTGAGGAAAAGGGTGAGACTGGCACATCACACCTTCACATACCAGGTGCTCAGACATAAAGGCCTCCAAGATTGCCACGGCCAAAAGCATGTAAAGTAATCACACAAAGTAACTTTAATTTTCAGTATTTTTATGCCTTAGGACAGGGAAAAGAGCTCACGGATCTCTACAGGCTGTACCTACAGGGTCAACATGACTGAAGGACCTTTAGTAAAAGCAACATATCTTTATCCTTTCCATTCCTTTGCATCCTGATATGCAATCCCATAGAAATTTGAAGTAAGGTCTCAGAAAGAATTCCAACCTTTTTCCTTTATGCTGAAGTAAACCAAAGCCTCTAAGCACTATGTTCTGATACAGCTGAGGTCCAGACCCAGATCTCATGTTGCAGCTCATATTTTTTTACAAAGGTGGCATCTGCCTGTGCTAAATAAACACAAAATTACTGGTCCATGTGCTATCTTGACTTTCATGATCAGAAACCTTAAAGAAACTGTTTGAAACTTTGACAAACCTAAACAAGAGGGGTTCAACACACATCTTCTAGGCTAGAAGTGGTCTAGTTGTTCTATTTATGTGGCCTTCAAGGTATTTGCTTATTCTACAGTGTCTAAATGTTCACACTTTTAAAGTACATTTCAAGCACTCTTGGTTCCAAAGCAATCTTTGCTAACATACCACAACGGCGTATTCTAAATATGATGACAGTTGTCACGAATGACTCAGACGTCCACATCCTCCAATTCTTCTTAACTTCAGGGTATCATCAGTCCAGAAACCCACTGATGACTCATCAACATCAGTATCAATAATTTAATGATATTCATACGAGATAACATACTGGGAGTGAAGTGGGTGGGAAGAATGGAGTTGTGAAGAAATTAAAGAGATGTCAAGAACATCAAAGGAAGGTCAGGCAGGGGAAGGGAGAAATAGAGAAGGAAAAGCAAGAAACGAGGAATGGAAGCAGTAGAAATCTCTCTTCATGAGAGATTTAGGACATGTCATTGAAGAGTGGCAAAAACAATCTCTCTCTCCTTTGTAAAAGCCAGCTTTGGCTTTTGCTGGTCTTTACACAGATCTCCCACTAACCAACAGGTGCAACCGTTTGTGCTTGGTTATTTCAGAAGTTATTTTGTGAATATTTACAGCAATAGAGCAAAAGAAGTATGTCAATATTGATTAAGTCTTAATAGGCTTTAAGCTACGGGGAACCCTGAGTCGGAGAGAGGCCGGATGGATTTTCCTACAGCAGACCATGCACGTGCTGTCCATGGGGAGGTTTCATCTTCCTCCAAAAAGGTTGTGAAGCCCTGGAAGAGGCTGCCCAGGGCAGTGTGGAGCCACCATCCCTGGCGGGGAGTCAAAGCCATGGAGTTGTGGTGCTGAGGGATATGGTTTAATGGTGACCTGGCAGTGCTGGGTGAACAATTGGACTTGATGATGCTAAAAGTCTTTTCCAAGCAGAACGATTCAATGAGGCCATACCTCGAGTACTGAGTTCAGTTTTGGGCACCTCAATACAAGAAGGATATTGAGGTGCTGGAGCGGGTCAAAAGAAGAGCAACTCAGCTGGTGAAGTGCCTAGGGAACAAGTCTTATGAGGAGCAGCTGAGGGAACCGGGGCTGGTCAGCCTGAAGATGAGGAGGCTGAGGGGAGACCTCATCATTCCCTACAACTACCTGAAAGGACGCTGTAGACAGAGGTAGGTACTGGTCTCCTCTCACAAGTAGCTAGTGACAGAACAAAACGAACGAGGAAATCATAGAATCATAGAATGTCT
>NW_008613157.1:8881-14176 GCF_000691845.1 Merops nubicus | reverse complement strand
TTTTTTTTTTTTAATTTCAGCATGTTCTTTTCTCAGCAGTTTTAGCTGGTTGGAAAAACCTTTAGAATTATTTTTTCTAACCCCATGTTTCTGACTTGAGAATGATTAATAATCCTTCTCCCCTTGTAACCACAGAAGGGAATATTTCATTAATAATCATTATTATCTTTGTAGGAATTTTTTAAATCCCTAATCAAGTTCAGGGTCCTGTTGCTCTCAATCTACCGTATCTAGAAAAAAAACATACTCTTAAGAATCAGACTCCTAAAAGACAAGATTTATCAACAAACCTAGACATGATAAGTGAAATGTGGAAAGCTTGGAAAGGATGTTTCATTTCCCTTACCCCATGATTTGTAAGGCAGAGTATGTTAACAGATGTGTAAAAAGCAGTGTTGAATGATCCCAGCAGACCAAGGGGTTTGTACACAGTTTTATCTCCAGTATGTGTCCTGGGGTCAGTAACATGCAGTGGCAAGGGCAAATCTGTGACTAAGGACAGGGATGTGCAATTGGCCCAATATTTTATTTAGAATTGCATGGGTACTGTTTGTTGTTCATATAAAACTATCTTTACTGTATCTTTTAATCTTAATTAAACCCCTGCTGCTACTAATTGTCCTTCTACCCTAAGATGCCTATGAACTCTTTGGCCTATATAGATCAGGAAGAAGATATGACAGCTAGAAAACACAGATACAAAATATTACTCATAGAATCATAAAATACCAGGTTGGAAGGGACCTCAAGGATCATCTAGTCCAACCTTTCTTGGCAAAAGCACAGTCTAGACAAGATGGCTCAGCACCTGTCCAGCTGAATCTTGAAGGTGTCCAATGCTGAGGAATCCACCACCATTTCCTTGGGGACATCATTCTTATTGTGAAAACTCCCCTTGTCTCCAATCATAAACTCACCAGAAATAACTTGTACCCCTTACTCCTTGTCTTTTTGCTGTGATTTCTCATAAAAAGGGAGTCTCTAGCTTCTTTGTAGCTACCCTTTCAATCTTATAACTATAGTGATAAGGTCTCCCCTAGACCTTCATTTCTAAAGGCTTATTAAATCAAATTCTCTCAGCCTTTTCTCATTTGGTGGCTTCACTGTCCTTTGATCATCTTTTGCCCCTTCTCTGGACCTGTCCATATCTTTTTTGGACAGTGGGGACCAAAATATATATCTTTTTGTAGTCAATAGAATATTATTGCTACATAGAGGGCTTTTTCTGAATTACCTTTACACCACAAGTTCTTTTTTATTGAGTTTCAGTACCCACCTCATTTCAGTGCCCCCAAAAGGAACAGGGTACAAAACTGTAAGGTAATTCCTAACAAGTTAGCCTAAGAAGGGTCCTAAAAGAGAAATTAAAGTTAGTTTTGCTATGTTAATAAAAATATGGTATGAGCACAACTTATGATTACAGTCTATTAGAAATAAACAGGTCTACATTTTTTTTTTCTTGGACTTCTGTTAAAAATTTGTGCATGTGTAAGAATCTAGGAGGTGCAGCTTCTGATTAGTTGTCAGCCAGAGTATTCTCTCAAAACATGGCAGTGAACAAGCTTTTTTTACTTCTTGAATATTAATTTTCTTACTTTCTTTCATATTTCTTGAATATTAATACTTCTTGCAAATGCACTACATTACTCCTGAAAGTCCATAATTATTAAGGTAATTCTCAAACTTTTGTTAATGAAATGATACTCCCAGTCACTCCCCTCTAAGCATTTGTATTGTAGATAAGAGATCAATTTCCCTTTCTCATCTGCTTTTCCATTTACAGGAGATTGTCCAAAATTGCTGGGTTTGCACGGCATATTTCTGGATACTGAGATGTTGCTAAACCACTAAGAACAAATTGCTCCATCCTTATTGTCTTGTCTCTTCATTTCTTCCATTTTCATGTTATGTCTAGGCTGATTCTTTTTAAGGTTTAACCACTTATTAGGTGTGAATAAAATAATCCAGAAAGTCTTCAGGGAAGCATCTGAAAACTATTGAGAATGTACCTTGATCCTCCAAAGTAAGCATGGTGTCTGTGTCATGTTTTTCCTCACCCACCAAGAAGTTGTTCCAAGCAAATCCTCCTAAGTCATAGTGGATCTATTGACAGCTCAGTTTATCCTCTCCTGTTCATATTATCTTACAAAACAAATTATTAATTTTGGATCTGCTGTCAAAATCAGAAAGATTCTTTTAGTTGTTTGTTGTAGCAACTTGTCATCTCAAATATTTTAGTTCAAATCCACTGACATTTTTAGGAGTCGTTCCCTCTTCCTAGATTTCTTTTTAGTGAACTTCTTGTTCTTATGAAGATTACAGAACTGCTCTTGTGGTTGTTTTGTAAAAGGATCAGCTAGATACTCCTTCTAATTAGTCTACCTGGAGCAGTGTTTTCAGGCTGTGGTCCATGAAACTTTGATAGGTGATCTTCAAAAAATGAATATTATTACACATGCAAGAAAGAAAAAATGAAAAAAAAAAATAAAGAGAGAAAAAAGGAGGAAACCATGGGTTATTACACATGCAAGAAAGAAAAAATGGAAAAAAAAAAATAAAGAGAAAAAAAAGGAGGAAACCATGGTAATAAAAGGAAGTCACTGTTCAGCCAAATTTTTAGTTTGTTCTGTTGTAAATAAAAGCCAATGTAAGAGCAATACAGAGCTCAAGGACTTTTTCAACAGCTAAAGTAGATCCTTCATTTGAAATGTTGAAAAGTCCCTGCAGTGGAGCATTCATCATGTCTCTTAATTCTGATTACTTCTCTGCTCAGTATGAAATCTCACACCCAGATGCAGTATTGATCAGCTGAAACGAGTGCTGTAAGGTGAAAAACAAAAGAAAAACAAAACACCAAAGACAAGACCAAGAAATAAAAGGAAAACAAACCCAACAGCTAACTCCCAAGCAGCTCCTGCAATTTCACCCTCATCTGAGTTTCTCTGAAAGTTCTTTACAGTAGTATTTCATACCTGAGTGGTTCCATGTGTATTTTTCTGCTTAGAGCATTTTCTCTCTATACTCCACAGTAAAAAAGGTTGAGATGGGCTCCTCTGCCCCGCCTGTCCTTTGTTCATTCCATTACAACTGGAAAAAGCTGAAGTTCAGCTTTGTTTTTTGGCTTTACAGACTGGAGAAGTGTATGATTCCATGTTTTCCTTCACACAAGAAAGTTTACAGAGAAAAGATTCTTTCATATAGGAGATTTATGTAGTAACTGCCAAATCAAAAATGTCTGAAAGATTAGTTCCTGCTAAAACATCTTCCAAGTCATCAGACTACTATAAAATGATGTCTTTTCTCTGGTACCTCCCACTGTTAAATAGAACAGCAACTTAAAAGTGTGTAGAAGGAGTCTCTTAGCAAAGAATTAGTTGGGATAAAAATGGAAAATAAGACAAATATTCTTTTGAAGAGTAAAATTCTCCATACCCTTCTTGCTCTTTTCATTCCGCCACCATATTCTTGGGTTTTAGAGTACAAATAGGTTTTAAAAAAAGTAGAACAAGAAAACTAATAAAAAATTAGAGAAAAATATCTCTAAATGAGACTATTGCCAGTCTGGAACCCAAATTTTCCTTCAGCTGTTTCATTTCCATACTTAAAAGTGCCTTGGAAGTAATGATTTTTTAGAAAACAGTGCTCACAGGCTGCTTATCAACATGACTGCAATTTTAATTTTAAGACAAAAAAAATAATAGTTCCCAGGTTTTCTTCTGTACCAAATCTTTGTATCTCATTCAGCAATACCTGCTTGCTCTGGATTAATTAACAACAGATCATTCTGAAAATTATTGATATGCCCTAAAAACCCTTTTCCAGTTTGATAATTCTTATTTTCCATTTGTCCTGAGTGTAACAAATGAAATCTATCACAGAGATTTGACTAAAGCAGAAATCCATCAGGTTTTCACTACAGCTTATTAACTGAGATCTGTGCCTTCCAACAGTTCACCTTTTGCTTTGTTATTTTAGGTGATGTTCAGATAGAATGTGTGTATGAAGACTTCTTGTCCTCCAAGTGGCAGGGACTATTTAAATAGAAATGTTACATGTCACTGATAAAACCAGTTTTTATTTCCTGTCAAACATGCAAACTACTAGAAATAAGAAATCTCTCCTTGAAAAAGGAAGAAATGAGTGTCTTAAAATCAGAATTTACTTCTACTGGAAGCTAAGAACAAGTAGTACCTTTATAGATGAAAGAATCCTTGTTCAATAGAATATAAATTTCAGTAGGATATTGGAAAAGAATCCAAGCTAGAGGCATATTTTTTTCCCAAATATTCTTCTGATAATTTTATTGCACCAAATAAGATCACATAAAGATGTTTTTACAACTCTGTGTTCTACAACAGCTCTGAGGACAATGGATAAAAAAGAAAGTTCACCTTTAACAAGTTCATACCAAGTTCTGTATCATGAGCTTCTGCTGTTTATGTTTTGTGAGCACTTCCTCTATATTATTTTTATGAGGTGGTTTCATTCAGCTATTGAAAGTTCTTGATAATTCATTTACACCAAGCTGCTCAGCATATCACTCCTTCTAAAAACTCAGAAATATTCATCTTTTCCTTCTCAAAAGGCACTGACACAGAATTGAGGGGAAAAAGACATATTTTATGACCTCAAAACATACTCAGCTTTCCTTCACAAAGACATAAGACAAAAATCTAACACTTCAGAACAGAAATCATTACAACAAAAGGCATAATATATCAATTAAGTACAGTAATATTGAGCAAAACTTCAGATTTTAGAGTAGCATGAGGCAAATTTGTCCCTAGTCTTTATCAATATTAAAGTTCATACTGCTGCATATAGAATATTAGTGTGCATACTCAGCTTTCCTTCACAAAGACATAAGACAAAAATCTAACACTTCAGAACAGAAATCATTACAATAAAAGGCATAATATATCAATTAAGTACAGTAATATTGAGCAAAACTCCAGATTTTAGAGTAGCATGAGGTAAATATTTGTCCCTAGTCTTTATCAATATTCAAGTTCATACTGCTGCATATAGAAAATTAGTGTGTCATCTAAATTATCAGGTAAAGATAAATTTGAGAAGAAAGAAAAACTTTATTAATTTTTATTAATTATTTTATTTCCTCACTGAAGGTGAAATATTTTTCCCTGTGGATATATATATTTCTTCCTGTGTTCTGTCTTCCAAAAACACATCTGCATTGTATAGCATGAATATCAATGTGCATAAAAGAGCTTAAAAGCAGAGACCAAATTAAATTTCCTCTAAGTTTGTTTACATAGAATTGTATATATAGCATCC